>NC_029794.2:1750511-1764809 GCF_000816755.2 Arachis ipaensis | reverse complement strand
GATATATACAATAAGACAATTATTTATTACATTTTATTTTAAATAGAGAACTCAAAAATATATAATAAATAATTGATAAAAAATAAATAGTATTTAAGATAATTTTATTCATTTCAAAATAAAATTTTCAATAATAGATATACTGATAAAAAATATTTATCTGTATAGTCTCATTAATTGACATATATATTCGTAATAACAGTTCAAAATCAACTACTTAACTATCTTCTTGTAGTACACAGGTGGTAAATGATAAAATTTTCTGATTTAACTATATAAAAAAAATTCCTGATTAAATAAGCTTCAGCTTTAAAACTCCCTGTATTAACAATGAAATGACATATACACCTAATTAGAGAATTAGCTTAATAGCTTTTGGTTATAATAATAACAAAGATAACTGCTACGTATGTTCACTTGATCAAGCGTTAGTATCACCAAGGCAATCCACTAGATTCCACAAAACTATTCGTCTACTTAGCGCTTAGCCATGTGCGATTGGCCATGCGTCATACAACGGATTAACCAATTGTACATTGATATTGGACATGACCAAACTAAATGATATCCAAACAATTAAAAATAAAAAAATAAAAAAACGAACAAAGGGGAGGTAATAACAAGAGTAGTAGAAACATAGGGAAGAAAGGAACCATTTCGAATCTCGACCTCATATATTTGATACGGCGTACACCCAATAAGGAACTCTAATTAGTATTAAAGTTAAGGTATCGAATAAGGAGTGTTCGTAACGAGACGTTGGAGTGTGAGAACGGTGGTAAAGGGCTTGGTTTAAGACGAAGTAATGACGGCTTAGACAGTCAACAATTGGAATTGACAAGAAGGATAATCCTTTTCCACATCCACTATATCTACACGAAGAGTCTGTGTTGCGTGTGTATTGTAAGCACTAGTATATATATATGAGTTTAATTTATAAGGTCGAATACGAATGTACTCGTTTCATAATCTCTTAACTTGTAAGTTCCTTACGTTATTGTTATGATTAGAGATTGGTCGAAGACGGTTCTACTAGTGTTTATGTAATGAAAACCGATTCTGAGAACAAAACTAGTAGGAATAGAGGAAAACCAAAGAGGTTATTATTAAAAAGTGGTAAAACAAGATTTAGAAGAGGGAATAACAACTAAAGCGATTATAAAAGAAGGTGTCCAAATATTCATATCTTAGATTGTGTTTAATGTTTTATTTAATTTAAATTTTGAACTTGGGGTGATTGTTCGTTCATTATTATGAGATTAGATGGGGATAATTCCAAGGATAGTCCGTTGGTTAAGAAGAGTAAAAACGGTGATATGAATACTTGATTACAGTGGTTTTTACATGGTTGTATCGAGGGTTAACGATATTGATACGTTATATATCGTCATCGTGATGAAGAGTACGAGAGTCCACTAACTAGTATCTCTTTAAGTTTCTCAGGTTGTCTGTATTTTTGTAGTCGGTTTGGTACGTTTGTTATGACTCCATGGTTGGTTTTGTGTGAATAACCTTATTATCGTCAACCTAGTAGGTTGTTCAATACAACACTTCGTTAAAGAAAAGAAAACTGAAGCTGGCCACGACTCTATCGACACCGGTGTTACAATTAGTACTTAGGATAAGGGTAAGAGACATACGTACACTAAGGACATCCTAAAAAACACTTCGCCGCCTGCTCCCCCTGCTTCTCCTGCAGTATCTCTCGATGAGGCCGGTAGTACCAATACTGCGACTTATGACTGTACAAACGACCCCTCTAAACCTTACTCACTCTCTCCACCGCCAAGTAACAAGCTCGAACAACCTAATGTTTCGAACCTTCTACTCTACTTCGACAATACTCGTTCTAGGGACAACTTCTTTAACCTTACTAAAATTACTACCTAAAATCAAGGAGTTGAGACACCTGTCACCGATCAAAGGTATCCAAACCACGACTTAAATCTAGAGATCGAAGAAGAAGACAGTGTTAACATCGAGACAGGTTGGTAGACATTTAAAGGTTCTCTCTAATGAGAAACTAAAGTAAACATACATTACATAATATTTTAGAATAATGTATATAAATCAATAAATAACAATGTAATTGTTATTACAAATAGAACTGAATCACAGAATTTTGCAAAATATTACATTGATATAATCACTTACTATTAAATTTTCTTTTTATAGGCCATTGGTTTTAAAAAAGAAAAATATACAGACCATAAAAAAAAAAAACCACTGATATACAGACCATAAATTCAGTTGTGATCAATAAAAGAAAAAATAAAAAGGTAATTTTCCTAACCGGAGAATCGTGAGAGTTATATTTTAGATTTTGTGAAACAAAATCCATATATTGTTATTATTGTATTGAGTATTTTCCATTATGATACTACTTCTCATTGTAAACTATTTCTCACTTCTAATAAGAAAAAGATTAGATTTTTTTATTATTTTTATTTCTATAGTACACGTTACATGTTAAAAGAGTTTCCTAAATCAATGTTAGAAGTAAGAAATGGGTTAAAGTCAGGAGTGGTTTTTCTAAAAAGAGCAGTGATCTATAGAGTGGTAACCAAAACCTAAAACATAGTTTTACTCACCGTTCTCAACTGCAGATTTAAAGCAATGCTTAAAAAAACAGTAATAACGTTATGATTGAATCATTGGTTTGACGTGCAGACGTGGATGAACAAGAAATTAAAGTCTAAAAACTTAATTTGGTTTTCTTGGTTTATCAATAGTTAAACTGAATGAATATAACTAGACACACAACTTCAGAAGGAAGGTTACTTTATCCTCGTAGTTCGAGGAATAAAACCATCTTTTCCAATCCTAGTAATCCGTTTAGGAGAAAGGAGAAGGAATATCGACGGTGTTAGTGAACGTGGTTTGCTTGGTTTCCCGAAGGGAAACCAAAGTGTAAGGATATCTCACCACTGGGGTCGTGTTTACGTTCTTATCTTTTATCGTATTGTTAACAACCATACGGTTTAGGGGTTGGGGTGGGTCACAACAGAACCTACATTTGGTGTTACCAATTTCGTCAATCTCTGCGGTTTGGGTTCGGTTTCTTCATGGTTAACTTCTACAAGGTAAAGATCTAAGGTGTGGAAAAAACCATACAGTTTAACCAGAGGATTCTTACCGTTTTGTGTCCCAGATTACGGTGGACTCGGTTCTCTACACTCCTCATCTCTGTACATATCATAGGTATCAACACTCCTACACCGAAGAACCGTCAAGTGAACAAAACCTGTACCACCTCCGGCACATACACCTTCATATCGTCTGTCTCACCACTTTTAGTTAGGGAATCACTTTTGTTATAAATTCCATGCGCTACTGTTCCATATGTTTTGTTATAAATTCGACATTAGAATACTTATTCTTATATGATAGAATTTATATTTAAATGCAGAGTAGATGGAAACGTTTTACATTTTATGAACATCATAATATAAACTTGATTTTATGTGTCGGTTGCAAAGATTTTGATTTTATCGAATCTTACTCACGTTACTACTTATGTCTTTCTCTTCATCAACTATTATTCTTTAGCTTGGTCAACTATCTACTCCCTTCGCCGTCACTATCAGGATATGACTGGTCGTTTCCTGAGTCGTTACTCTCGTGGTTCCTCTCCTCACTTCGAGCTACAAGGTGGTTAATAACAATCATACAACCTACGTCAACATATATATCCACTATTTATTATCTTAAAAGATTTAATTGATATTTTTTTTTCTTCAAAAATAAATTAATCAAAAATTAATATCTTTAAGAATCTAATTATTATTTTACTCCCACTTATAATTGAAGAAAGCAAACCCACAACGGAGAGTGGACAGAGAAGATGTTTCCACTTTGGACTTTGGTGTTTTTTATTTGAAAACGATAAAAAAGTTGCAAAAATTTATTAGAAGTAGGAATTAAGAGTAGGAGTATATGAATATAGGTAAAGTGTATTCTACAATTTACAATTACCTATGCACTTTTTCATTGGATGACACGGGAATAAGGAAAATTATTGCTAAAAGTCATTCACAAAATACAATTAAATTAGACTGATCTTCTCACATACTTAAATCAACAATATAGATTATAAATTCTAAATTTTGAATCTAAATTATAAATTTTAATCCTAAATTTTATATTTTAAATTAATTTTATTTATTTGACTTTTAAAAATTTTTTTAATTTGAGTTTTGGATGTTTTAACTATTTTTAATTTTGTATATTTGTTTAGGAGGATGTTCTCATAAAAACACATAAAACGTCTTTTTGTAAAGACGCTTACGTGCTGCATTATTATTTGACGTATTAATGAACCGGTTATTTTTTAATTTCTTAACAAATTCGAATAAAATCAATTTTTTTTAGGATCTAATTATATTTTTAAATTTTTAGAGATTTAAATGTCTGCAAAATAAAAAGTCAGAGATATATTTGTCTTTTTATAAAAAAAATTTAAAAATATTCGATTTAGATTGTGTAATTCGATCGGATCAAATCGAGTCTAATAATTATAATGCAGACAATTAGATTTATTATTATTGTTATAATAAACTGATTTTGTTCTAGTTTATTAAAAAATAAATTATTAACCGATTTAATAAAAATATCTAATAATAACATAAAACATATAAATATCTTTAAAAAAAGATATTTTTAATGTCTTTATTAAAGTAGTCTCCTTATTAAAATACTGACTTATATTATTCTTATAAATTTTATTTCTCGCAATATAATTTTTTTCATTGAAACAAATTAAACGCCTCTTAGTTAAATAATAAAATTAATTAATTACTACACATACCTTCATCTTTGTGGGGGCCATCTCTAACTACTCTTTTCGTTTGTGTAATGCTCCAAGTTTAACACATGTATCATGAAACCTTTAGGCCATGACATATTGAACAAGTGGCAAATTCTACTTGTGCAGCCTCTCTGAAATTTGGGTCCCAATTCAATTAGCTTGGTCTTTTTCAATTGTGTGTGGCACTAATCTAATCATGTTTAGATTTTACTATATAATTATAGCCAATTCTAAGATGGTGACGTAGGATTGTGTGGCGCACATAATATTTCAATTTAGATCCAGAATCAATGTAACAATAATGATGAATACAATAACGAGATATTTGTTATATTAAAATAATTTTTGACGGCAGAGATGGGGTTGGTTCATCATTTTATAAGCTTATGTATTCATTCGTAGCCTAATGCCTATATAACTTCACCTTAATTCTGCCATGATATGCTCTTGATTAATTTTGAAAATGCTTATATTAATTAGATTGATTGATGAAGTTGGTCATAAAAATAAGAAGATGACTTCGATAAAGACACTAAAAATGCCTTTTTTTATTTTAAGACATTTATATGTATTGTGATATTATTTTATATTTTTTTAAAATTAGTTAATAATTTATTTTTTAATAAATCAGAATAAAATCGGTTTATTATAGCAACAATCATAAACCCAATTGTCCGCACTATAATTATTAGACCCAATTTGATCCGACCGATTTATACAATCTAAACCGAATTATGTTTAAATTTTTTGATAAAAAGATAAATATATCCCTAATTTTTATTTAAAACAAAAAACAAAAAAAACTCATAATCCAGTAGGTTATATAAATTAGTCGGTTCAATCGGATCTAATAACAATTAGGTTTATTGTTATTGTTATAAAAAAATCGGTTTTATTCTAAATTATTAAGAAATTAAAAAATAATTGATTCATTAATACGTCCAATAATAATGTGACACATAAATATCTTTTACAAAAAGACATTTTAAGCGTTTTTATAAGAGCATCCTACTAAAAATAATTCATTTATTTACGATAAAGAGGGAACAAGAATTGGCGGGATACAAGAATGGAAAAAGGAGTTGTCATTTTAGAATTGGATAATTATCACTTTCTTGCGTGATCTTCATATCAGCTAAAAGATTATATGTTCATTATAAAACCCCCTTGGAATAGGGTTTTGTAGTAATGAGAGGAACACTACATGAACAACCAGATAATGATCAAGTTTCCTTTGTCTCGTTCATGTTTACCCTATCATCATCATCATCTAAACTATGGAAATAACACAATAATGAATTTTACTATTAGTATTTTTGAAGAACTTTAGGGTGCAACTATTTTAAGATTATATCACATTTGAATATTATTATTGTTGGTAAATTATTGACTGTTTCTTTCATTGGTTAATAAGTATCTATGATACACGGACACTGACACGGACACGGGACACGCCGACACGCGAATTTTAAAATCTTACATGACACGGGGACACGCATACTTATAAAATATAAAGTATTTTTTGGATAAATTGTAATAATATTTTAATATTTTATTGATATTAAAATATAAATTAATTTTTTTAATTATTTTTAATGTCTTATTTTAATTATATCAAGTATTTAAAATATTTTTTGTTTTAATAAATAATAATATATACTATATCTAAATTTATTTTAACAATATATATTAAGAATAAGACCGGACACGCTGACACGTGATGGTATTTAGGTGTGTCCAAGTGTGTCCGGAGAAGAATTTTTTATTTTTTATTGAGACACGGTTTGGACACAGCAGACACGCGTGTCGGACGAGTGTCGGTGAGTGTCGTGTCCGAAATGTGTCCGACACGCGGACACCGCAACTCAGCGAAGTGTCCGTGCTTCATAGATAAGTATGTATATAGCTAAAGTGACAAATGAAATGGAACCAAAATAAAATAAAAAAGTATAGACCAATATACTATCTACTAATTTATTGTCAATAATAATTAATTATTATATTTTAAACATATGCATAAGGAGACATTCAGAAAATATATATATAAAGACACTTCTATTAAACACAATCATAAATAAGAGTTAGCAGAAATACTGTTGATAAATGTAGCGCGATTGAAATAAAAGAGTGGTTGATTGGATTCTTTGCTGTCATCTGGACAGTTTGGTTAGAGAGAAATTATAGAGTTTTCAATAATCAAAGCTCAGGTGTGGGGGATATTATTAACAGATCCTTTATGCTCTCTGACGAGTGGATTGTTGGTGAACCTTTTGGTTGTTGATGGCAATGCCGAAAATGACTAGAAAGTGCTCTACTTTATGCGTTGTTTGCTGACGGATTGTAGTGGTGCGTACTATTTATATAACTAGTATAATTAATTGGAATTAATTATACTGGATCCATTGATATTTAGGGTTGGTAACTTTGCTTAGCTTGGAGTTCAATGAATCAATTTCCGTGAACAAGCTAAGGGAGCTCACAAACTAAGGTTGGGGGGTCCTTACAATTAGCCGTTTTGTTGTAGGAAAAATCTACGTCTCATCTAATTAATATTGTTTTAGTGTAGTCTTTTCATCATTAATATGATTTCGATTAGATTATTATTATTATATATATTATATGAATTTTATTATTGTGTCTCGTCCATGATAAAGTTCTTTGTCTTCATTAATTAACAATGACAATTTGGTTTTTGGTACCCTAAAACACCAAATGACTATTCCATATTTAATATTTAATATCTAAACCACCTAAAGAATATGATTTACTAAAATACGACTAAACAAACATTACATGTTATATAATAATCTATAATAAATTTAATATTTTAATTTAATAATTATATTGATACTTAAAAATAGATAAAAATTAGGCAATAGACGATAGTAATCAATAATAAAAAGATAAACATAACATAAAAAAAGTGATTGATCAATTTAAATATTATAAAAGTAATGGTACAAGCTAAACATGCATGCATGGTAGAATTGAATAATCTGGGCCAAGGTGGATTCTCATACAAGATAAGGGGTAATGATCTTCTCCACCATAATTTTTTTGCTAACATTATTATACATAAAATCTGATATAGCCCTTCTTTTAAAAATTTTATTTTAGTCTTTTTTAACTGTAAAATTATTTTTTATCCCTCCCTCACATTTTGCATATGGTCAAATGATTCCATTACTACAAGTCATTTAAAGGATGCGACAATGTTTTTCCTTTATTTTTCTTTACCTCTCTTAATTTCTATATTTCTCTGTAATTGGTTTATAGTTGTTAATAAAAGATTGAGTATTAAGTACTTTTTGCTAAGCTCTTTCTTTTTTTTTTTTTTCTTTTGGGTTGTTGTAGTTGGACCAATCCAAGTTGTCCATTATGTCTTTGGTCTTCCTTGTTCTATAACCCAACCCACAACACAAATTAATATTGAGAGTTTTGTTTAGGATAAGGAAAAAGGTACCAATGGTAATCGTACTAAGGGTGGCAACACCCGAATACGTGGTACCCATTTTACTCTTACCCTATTCGGTAGGGGTGGCAAAACAGTCGAGCCCGTCGGACCGATCCGCTAAACCCGCTGAAAAAGGCAGGTCGGGCTAGGATTTGGAACCCGTCAAATTAAAAAAACCCGCCAAACCCGCACCGCCAAATTGGCAGGTTTTGGCGGGGCGGGGCGGGCCGGTCCGCCGGGCCGAAGATTTTTATTTTTCTTTTTTTTATTAAATAAAAGAGTGATTACTATTATAAAATTAATAATTATAAAATTTTTAAACACTTTTTTTTATTTTTTGTTTTTATTCTTCTTTTAGTTATTAACTTTATTTATTTTATTTTACAATTTCATATTCGGTCTGATAAGCCAATAAAACTTATTAGTGAATTTAGGCCTGACCTATTAATGTAATAAGCCTTTTATAAGAGCCTAAGCCTGTATTTAGGCCAAACTGCACAGGTTACTACTACTAGTTGTGAAGGCTTAAACTTTCAGAAATTATAATGAATAATGAATTTTGTTGAACAGTGAAAAAAAAATAAAATTCTGAAAAAGGTTGTTGGCTGAGTTCACGGATTGAAGTGTGAGAAAAGAAGAAGAAATAACATTGTCCCAGAAGATCAGCCACAAAGTGATGTCTAATCAATGTTACATTTATTCTGAATTAACCATTTAAAACAGTTCAGTGAAATCTTCATTGCCTTTTATGGCAAATTCATTTGTGTCTTTCCCTTACACTAACTCCTTTTTCCATGCAAAACCAACAACACTGTCATACTCACTCTAACTTTCTTTCTTTGCATCCTTCACTCCTGACACAACAAAAAAAATGAGATGCTTAAGCGTTACCTTTACATTCTCCTCATTTGCCACCACCACCCTTCAAGAAAAACCTTATTTTGATCCTTTTCTTTCCAATACCCTTCAAAAGTATCTACTATCTACAGTCTTCAAAATTCCATTTGTGGGGCTACCATTGTGGCATTTTATCAAATGGCATCTGTGCCTCTCTTCCTTGTATGCTTCCTTTTGTTTTCAGCTGAAATGATGTCAATGGCAATGGAAGAGGAAGAGTTGTTGGGGTTGTTTGAAGTGATGGAAGCTCTTCTTGATGATCCTGAATGGTCACAAGCACATCCCCAACCATGCACTGAAACTCCATGGCCTGGTGTTGAGTGTGAAGTTAGCACTGATGACCCTCAAAATCCAATATTTCATATCACAAAGATCCACATTGGTCCTGATATAGTTTCACCACCTTGCAAATCTTCTGCATACATATCCAAATCCTTGATCAAGCTGAGTTACTTGAAAACTCTTTCAATCTTCAACTGTTTTGTTGATTCACCTGTGACTCTACCATCAACACTGTTTGGTTCTTTCTCTTCCTTGGAACACCTTGCCTTACAGTCTAATCCAACCCTCAATGGAGAACTACCTTCAAGTTTGGCTGAAGTGTCTTCTCTTAGGGTCCTAAGCTTGTCCCAGAACAGCTTTCATGGAAAGATTCCAAGAAAGATCGGTTCTTTGCCTTGTCTAGAGCAACTTGACCTCAGTTACAATAACTTCAGTGGTCAAATCCCATTGGAAATTGGAGGGTTGAAGAGTCTGACCATTTTGGACATTAGTTTCAATGGAATTGAAGGCAATCTTCCTCATTCCCTTGGACAACTTAAACAACTTCAGAAGATGGATTTGAGCTCAAATAGGCTTGATGGTAGAATACCCTTTGATTTGGGAATGCTCAAGAGGTTAGTGCTGCTTGATCTGAGTCATAATTTCATTGTTGGTCCTATTCCTCAAAGCTTGTCAGATTTGGAGAATTTGGAGTATTTAATAATGGATGACAACCCCATCAAAGCAAGGATACCATTCTTCATAGGAAGCCTTTTGAAGCTCAAATCAGTGAGTTTCTCAAGGTGTGGCTTGGTTGGTCCCATACCCAATTCTTTCTCTGCATTGAAGAACCTTTCAGCTCTATCCTTAGATAACAATAGCCTAACGGGACAAGTTCCATCAAATTTAGGCTTGCTTCCTAACTTAGATCAACTGAATATTAGTAACAACATGCTGTATGGTGTTCTAGAGCTGAATGGTGACTTCATTGCAAAGCTTGGGGAAAGGTTGGATGTGAGAGGGAACAATGAACTATGTATCAGTGATCTGCAAAACAAGAATAACATCTCTTCATACTTGGAAATCCCCTCTTGTATGAGCATGAGAACAATTGGGTTTGCTTTAGTGACAAACAATTTTTTGTATGAAAGAATTATTGTTGGTTTAAAAACTATACTTGCAACGAGATTTCATTTGTGAAATTCTAAACCACACAAAAATTCTCTCATCACCATGGCTGCTTGAGATCACAAAATCAATGCAATGATAAATGAGATAATTTGCTTTATGATTACAAGAAGGTTCATAACTATAAATCCAAATCACAATCATAACAAACTATGTATCAGTGATATGCAAAACAAAAAGAACCTCTCTTTATACTTGAAAATCCTTTCTTATATGAGCGTGAAAGCAATAAATAACACATTTATTGTTGAAAGGTCACCAGAAGATCTAACAAGAATCAAACCATCTTGGTATCAAAGCAGCATAAATTCAAGCTCATCATGGTTGGATCAACAACTTATCCTGTTTACCTTAGCTTTAAATTTTATCCTCACCTCTTTTAATTTGTTTTCGTCACATTGATGAATTAAATTTATATGTAGTTTTTACCCTTCATATTTAGTATTCTAACTCACTTTTATGTGTAGTACTTTTACATCATATCTGAGTTTGGATTCTAGTTTGAGTTTTATTGGAAATTTATGCATATAATTGTTCAATTTTCTATACTTTTGCATTATGATCATAATTTGTTAAATAAATCTAAAATACGTTTATGGCTTATGAGAAAACTCAAGGAATTACCTACAGATGAGTAAACACATAATTGGCCTCCAAAAAAAAAAAAAATTTAACTTAATATTTTTAGTCTCTAACAAAATTTCATTAATTTAGAAGGTCTTGAGAGGATTAATTTATTTTAAAAATAATTAATTTATCTTATAATGATATTTTTTGGATTCAATTATCTTATAATAAATTTGCTATAAATTTATTTATTTAACACAAATTTAAAAATTTTATTAAAAAACAACAAAAGAATTAATCTAACTTACAAAATAATTTTTAGAGACTTCTAATATAATAAAAATTGGAGACTAAAATATTTTATCCAAATTTGTTTGGGACAAATTTAGATATTTAATCTAAGAAAAATTTGACATTCATAGAATGTCTTAGTCATCATATCTACCATATATAGTTAGTGAAACTTAATCTCATTAAAGTGCGTTCATAATTAATGGCCTTGTTAGTGATGTCCACTGAGTATAATTACTTGTTGCTTGAAATTAAGAGTGGATTTTGATGCAATTGTGAAATTTTACTATTTGAATATGTGCATGTTTGGGGAAAAGAAGGGTCTCAAGTCCAAAGTCCTATCCCTGGCCTGACTAGTGTTATTGTTTGTAGCAGCCTTTGGGGGGAAAAGCACTGTCTGTTCTGATAGTAGTAATAAGCATGCCTGCAACCACTCTTGTTGCTGCCAACATAAAAAAGATGCACACCTCAGAACTTGTTTTGGTAGAGAGAGAATCTTATGGGAAATTCACAATCTTTCCCTTCAAATTGCAAACTTTTGACACATTGAATACTGTATCTGCAACAGTGGGTGGGGGAAATAAGTCATAACAACGAGAACTGCTTGCACTATTATTCATAAGGGGTGTTCGCGGTACGGTTTGTTTCGGTTTTAAGAGAAAAAGTCATCCGATTCGAACGTTTATGTGCTGTGTGGTTTGAATTGGATGGACTTTTTTTGAAAATTCGATCCGATCCGATCCGATTACAAGCGGTTTGGATCGGTTTGAATTTGCGGTTTTTTAAATAAAAAAAATTAAATACATATAACAAGTTTTAACTTCAAATTTTAAATAATCAACAATGACATAACAAGTCTTAACATATCTTAAAAAGCTAACGATAACATAACAATAGAAATAAAATTATAGGTTAGTTAAAATAAATAAATAAATAATATTTTAAACATAAAATATTTATTAAATAATAATAATAATACGTGAATAATAGAAAAATGTATAACAAATTGAACATGTTATAAATATAATTGTAAATATAATAATAAAATAATAATATTATAGCACATTGTGCGGTTTGGATTGTATTAGATCGGTTATGAAAAGTATATTCGAAATCCAATCCAATCCAGCGATTTGCAAAAAATAGAATCCAATCAAATCCAAATTAGTGCGATTTTAATTGGTTTTCGGTTTGGATCGGATTGGATGAGCAGTTTAATTTGAATCGATTTGGATTTCAACGCCCCTAATTATTCTTGCCTTGTGTTACAGAACTAACTTGGAAAAAATAAAATGTAATTAGGATGAGTTAATTGCTTAGTCTATATTTTAATATTTGTCAATTCAGATTTCAGAGTACAGATTGTTCATCCAATTGAATCTCTCTGATGTTACATAGCAGCATGTAAGTTTCTGAGGATGTTTGCCTTGTCGGTTTGTGTTATTCCATGAGCTAGAAAACCAGAACCTCAATGAATGTTCCCAGTAATACGAGGGGGATGGTGTGGTCATTGTCATCCCTGTAAGCAACCTCAGTTTCTCTGCCCCTAGAAAACAACCTTGTCACCTCTTTTTTACTTGTAACTAAAATGTTCAGTTTAAATTTAATCCACTATAAGTATATAGTTATGTTATTTCTTCATCATTTATTAATATTCTCGTGGAGCTTTTGATCTCTCTCTTGCCTGGAAGGTGATGCTTACACAATTATGATCTTGAATCAGAGGTCTACTTTCATGCTAACATGTCCACGTCATCTTTTTCTAATATAGTAATAGTATGGCTTTGGAAAAGGTACTGTGTCATAGTTATTATTTCTGGCTTTGCAACTCATCATGAAACTGAAATTGATAAATATTGAAGTGAATGCTGGTGCAAACCAAGTAGTAGTTCTAGACTTCTAGTTGTTATGGTTTAGGTGACATGTTTGGATCAATATTTAAGGGTGTAATGGTCATTGACCATTCCATATGGAATACTTGCTACAGGATCATACTTTATCTTAAAAGTTGCTGTTTTTGTAGGCTCAATTTTTTCGTTATGGAACCATGAATGTGATGTGCTTAGATATGGAAATAGATAGTGCTAGACCAAATTGTGAGACAGCTTTATGTGAGTGGCAGGAGTTAGAATTCGGATTATGCGAGTTCTGTGTTGGCAAAAATTGCTTAACAAATCGGAGGATCAATTTGGCAAGGACTGAAATTTAAATTTTACAGCATGCAAATCGGACGGTGCGTTTTGTATATATATATATATATATAAATTTTTGTATGAATCCGTATTCTTAGCTACACTCAGACCGTTCAACAAGTTATGAAGAACTCGCATAGTTCGATTTGTTAACACTACACACAAGTCAAGCACCTCTCTTCTTCATAACCGCGTCCAACCCAACATTTGCCTAACATTTGCCTCCATATTGAAATTAAAAAGCGGTTTTTGTAAGCATGAATGTTTGATCATAATGTTATATTTATATAGGAAGCTCCATACAAATGCTACATCCACATGCTTCAGATGCCCTTCACTCAAACACCTAATTTTTTTTTTTTGGTCTGGACTCAAACACATAATTCGTCACCACATTTTAACCAAGTGGGCTTGGGCTTCCGGATAATACTACATTCATTATTTCATTGTGATTGCTAATGGAGTAATGGCAGCAAGAACAAACTATCTTCTTAAGGTTAATTTCTTAGCAAAAGTTATTTTCTTTCTTTCTTTTCCTCAAGTCCTGTACCTCCCTTACCATTACTGGTGTTTTTTACCTGTTATGTCAATATTCCAGTAATCAGATTTTATATTCTATTATTATATTTTCTTTTGGAATC
>NC_029794.2:1744005-1750464 GCF_000816755.2 Arachis ipaensis | reverse complement strand
AATAAATATTGTTACTTATTAAAATTTACCAATATATTTTGTCTATTCTTAAGTTAAAGTAGCTGTATTTATGTTTAAAAATGATTTTTTATTTTTTTATTAGTTTAAATATCTACTAAAATTACTAAAAATAAGATGAATGCACAATATTTTATCACAATAATGACAGATTTATTGGTTTAAAATAATTTACAATGTTTTTTCCTATTTCAAGATATTTAATAAAAGTTTTTCTAAGAGAATATAGAATATAGTTTATACTTAGCCTTTATGCATAAGCACCATTATATATAATTATCCATGATCCTTACAAAAAGAGAGATAAGTAAAAAATATAAAGAAGAAGAAGACGTGCAACAGCCTTCATCGATGTTATTTCATCGTTTAATTTTCTAAATTAAAAATGAAATTAAGCACGTAAATAATATAATTTAAACATTGAGAAGACTCAACATATGAAGAATTATGATAAAATTAATTTGTATGAGATAAAAATGATAAAATTTATAGCAAAAAATTATAAAAAAAAAAACTTAAATAAACAGGGACAAAATAAAAAAATAAAAGAGATAGAGTACAATAAAGAATAATAATATTTCATAGTTTAGGAAAAAAATCAAAGAGTAAAAATAATGCATTCTAGGAGGAAAAAAAATATTATCGAATAAAGAATAATTGGTAAAAAAAATGAGATTCTCTTATAGCATATATGACTTTTTATAGTAAATAAATTTTGAAATTTAAAAATAGATAAAAGAAAAAAAGAAAAAAATAAAATTTTATTTTTTAATAAATTTAAAAAATATTTACTATCATATAATTAATGATGGACATATAACTATTAGACAATAAATTATAAAAAATTATTAATAGAAATCTTAAAATTGATATTAAAATTAAAAAAAAATATAAACAATGAATAAAACTCTGAAATTTAAAATCAAAATTGTAATGATCCGACTTTCAGCATGTTATGACCAATGTTAGTCATCAAGTGTTACCATTCAGTCGACCTTAAAGACTTTAAACACTCTAGACGATATATTAGTTATATTAATATGAGCCTGTAATAATAGGGTTGGAAATGAGTCAAGCCACCTCATGAACAAGTTCAAACTCGACTCATTAATAGCTCGATAAGCTAAACTCGTGAGCTGGTGAGTCAAGCTTGAGCCTAAAATTGAGCTCATAAATTAAATGAGTCGAGCTTGAGTTTAGATAAGCTCGGCTCATTAACTCGTGAGTTGGCTCGATTATATATATTAATATACATATCCTATATGTATTTAATCTATACTTTTAATATTATATATATAATTTTACATTATATAGATATATATTAATGTTCTTAATTATTAATCTAGGACATAAATAAAAAATTTATAATTGATAGATAAACAATATATAAAATTAATTTTTTTAAATATTTTTAAAATATATAAATTATAATTTATTAATATAGAATTATAGATTATGTCTTTATTATTTGAGCAAGCTCCTAAGTTCGAACCAGCTTGCGAATTTTTTGTGAGCCGAATTTGAACTTAAGAAATAAGTTCAATTATCAATGAGTCGAATTGTGAGCCAAGCTTAATTTTTGTAGCGTATGTTATAATCATGAGTTAACCGTCTATCGATACTAGTTATAACAATTAGACATACAATACGTTCATGATGAAAGCGAAAAACTGTGTGTATATATAAGTGCCTGTAGACTAGGTTTTTTATACAATACGATTCATCATATATTACATTAGATTTCTTGATCACATATTATTAGTAGAGACTCGTACAGACTCTTAAGACTTAATACCAAACTCTGGCTTCACAAAAGCTATCTTAGATGGGAGCTGGCCTAACTTATACACAAAAGATTATATCCTTTGTAAAAATCTACTAAGGGCGAGGGAAAAGAAACTAAACTCCTGTCCTGACTCTATTTCTCTTGGTGCACCATCTTCCGATGGGTTAGAAGTCAAGTTGATGATCATCTGATTCTCCTAAGTTGTATATATACGAGTCTCTATTAGTAGTATGTGGTCAAAACTAATTTATGATGAATCGCATTGTATACAAAATCTAGCCTACGGACATTTGTATGATGTATACTTTTCTACTTTTATGGTAAATGTGTTGTATGTCTAACTGCTATAACTATTATAAATTTATTTATTCCAGTCAAATCAAATAATTAATAAAATTAATTAACTATAATTAACTTAGTCAAATAAAATATTAAATGAATTAATATTTATAGCAACTAATAAATGATTAATTTTAACACTTTTAAAAACTATTAATCAAAAGTCATTAGACGAAAAATTAATGTAAATAAAAAAATAATATATTTATTCCAATCAAATCATATAATTAATGTAACTCATTAATTATAGTTAATGTGGTCTTACAAAATATTAAATAATTTGATATTTATCTCAATCAATAAATAATTAATTAATTTACGCATATAAATGAATCAAATAAAATAAATTAGGAAAGAAAAAGTTAATTTTAATAATATATAATAGATAATAAATAGTAGATAGATAAGCAAAGAGGGTGGCAATGCACGACATAATGAAAGATATTTTTTGACTTAAATGCACAATTAAGTAGTTTTGTTTTAGGCAGAAGCGTATATGTTGTGTAGAGAAAAGTCAAAAAAGGAATACTAGAACTAGTAACTTTTGGTATTTGTAGTCGTTAAATAGCTATTAATGATGATTTTAATGATCTGAAATTGGTGTGAGATTTCATCTAATGGCTCACTTTTTCTTACTGGTTACATATTGGCAAGAATTTAAAAAAGTTGCTGCCCCTAAACTTTTCTAAGTCGAAATATTAAACAATGACTAATCAATGATAAAAATCAAAGAGCCTCCCTCATCTAAATGACTAATCAATGATCTTCACCTAAGCCAATTCTGCAGTGCATGTCCCTTTCCCTTTGTATTACTTTCTTTCCACTTTCTTCTACTATTTCTCTTGCTGTTTCAGTTGTTTACGCAAATTGTACTTTGACTTCATTCACTTTTATCTCTGAATTATTATCTGCTTTCCTCACTATTATTTCACCATTGTCTTCTCTTCAGCTTCATCTAATATTTCTCTCTAATCTGTATATATTTATAACGAAGTAAGGCATTATCATAGCATAATATGTTGAATAAACTTCATTAAGATCTGGTTGTAGATCGCCTTGCATAATCCGAGTATATGAAATTCTGAAACAACTTTTCTGCAAACTTCTTTATGCTCTAGCATGAAAAGTTATTTAGAGCTTATTCATGTTGTTAATAATTGTATTTCAGGGTTAGTATTGTTAATACAGGGAGAATGAAGAAGCAGATAACTAATGTGAACGAGTATGAGGGTATTGCAAAGGAAAAACTGCCAAAGATGGTTTATGATTACTATGCATCGGGGGCAGAGGATCAGTGGACTTTGAAAGAGAACCGAAATGCATTCTCAAGGATTCTGTAATCCAATTTCCCCCTGAACTTTGTTTTAATTCATAAGTTTCAATCCTTGATCTTCTCAGATGAGTGGTGTTTGATTTAAAATATAGGTTGCGACCACGCATTCTTGTAGATGTAAGCAATGTAGACATGACAACAAGCATATTGGGGTTCAAGATTTCAATGCCTATCATGATTGCACCCACAGGCATGCAAAAGATGGCACACCCTCAAGGTAAACTCTAATGCTATTTGTACACCAAAATCAGCCACTAAAACCAGCCACCAATGTATTTATGTATAAATACATGTGTGATTTAATTTATTTTCAATGTGTATTTGTATTTCAAGATGTATTTTATACTGGTGGCTGATTTTGGTTATTGATTTTGGTGTACACGTAGCATAATTCATTTGTTATTGCAGATAGATAGATACTAGTACTTTGTGTCTTCATATAAAGCTTTATGCAGGAGAATTAGCAACAGCTAGAGCGGCATCAGAAGCTGACACTATTATGGTTTGTTTGGTTTTCTTTCCAAGCAAAATGTTTGCTTCTTGCTTACAACTTTAGGCACTTATTAACTTTCATAATATTTGTTGCAGACACTATCAACAGTGAGTACTTGTAGTATTGAGGAGGTTGCTTCAACAGGACCTGGCATTCGTTTTTTCCAACTATATGTGAGTATAAGTAAGAGAAGGTGGAAACTCAGGTACAGTCAACTTCACATGAAGTTGATAAGTGAAAGCCATTAAATGATTTGACTAAATTTTCATTTAACGGTCTCTCAGCTATCAACTTTACATGAAGTCGATTGCACCTGAGTTTTCACCTTAAGAGAATATCCGGTAGATTTCTTTCAAAGCTTCTTTGCTGTAATGTGTTGTGCATCTTCCTCTTTTGATGTCTGCTTATTCTACTCTTTGTTACCTACTCTATCTTTAGGTATATAAAGACAGGAATATAGCTGCACAACTTGTGAAGCGAGCAGAAAAGGCTGGTTTTAAGGGGATTGTACTCACTGTGGACCGTCCATTTCTTGGTCGTAAAGAGGATGATATCAAGAACAGGTTGGCAATCAATCAATTATTCACAAATATGTAAACAGGAACAATCTTTTAGAATCAGTGACTAGTACACTTTTTCATTATATAGATGTGATTGCCTTGTTTGATGGAGTTTCATGCAGATTTAGATTGCCGCCACATTTGACACTAAAGAATTTTGAGAAGAATGATGGGGTGTGTGGTAGTAAGAAGTTTGAAATCAAATATGTCTCCCATGGATGCTCATTCTGTCAATGTTGATGATATTGTTTCTATAATCTAATCTATTTTGGAATCACCTTTCAGACTGGTGGCTCTATTCAAATTTCTCATGCTCGTGGCCAAATCGACCCGTCTCTTAACTGGAAGGTGATTTGTTATTAACATATTTTACATTGGAGGCAAATGCATGCGACAGTAGTGTTTTAAAAACTTGTTACAGGATGTGAAATGGCTTCAAACGATTACTTCATTGCCAATTCTGGTGAAGGGTGTACTTACTGCTGTAGATGGTAATAAGCATACTGAATCAGACCCTTTCTATTGATCTTTGCTAATATTGTTTTGGGTAAAGTACTACATTGGTCCTCTACGTTTGGGTGTAATCTTGTTTTGGTTTTTAAATTTTGAAGTATTCTATTTGAATCCAAAAAAGTTTTATTTAGATTCAATAGAGTTTCACCATAAAGTCAAAGTTAAATAATTAACGAAATGTCCTACATGACAATAGTACAAGATCGATAATATGAAGAATAAGTACAAGCTCCAGATACACGACATTGAAGCTAAATGAAACTTTTTTGAATTCAAATAAAACATTTTAAACTTTAAGGACAAAAACAGGATTTCGTCTCAAACGTATAAGACCAATTTAATACTTTAGCCTGTTGTTTTTCTATGTTGAATGAAATTCCACATCCCATGCTAATTATGCAGCAAGGTTAGCTATAGAAAATGGAGCTGCAGGAATCATTGTTTCCAATCATGGAGCTCGGCAACTTGATTATGTACCCGCAACAATTATGGTTTTGGAAGAGGTATTGTGTTGTAAATTGTAACTGGAAAGTGAGTGGTTTTCCATTTCTGTTGAGTCGCTGTAAGAAAATAAATGGCTTGATCAGATAGTGGAAGCTGTAGAAGGAAGAGTTCCTGTTTTGGTGGACGGTGGAATCCGGCGAGGGACAGATGTGTTTAAAGCATTGGCTCTTGGAGCATGTGGCGTATTTGTAAGTATATGAAAGAAAAATGTATATATTATGATGTTATATAGGAACATGTGTTGAATGAGAATTGATTTCAGATTGGAAGAGCAGTGGTGTTTTCATTAGCTGTGGATGGTGAGGCTGGTGTGAGGAAAGTGCTGAAGATGCTTAGAGATGAGCTTGAAATGACAATGGCACTCTCTGGTTGCCCTTCACTCAAACACATAACTCGCGACCGCATTAAATTTGCTTGCAGCCTATAGATTATACAACAACATTGCATCTGCACTTGTATGCTTCACAATAATGCTGCTACCATCCTAGTTGCCTACTTCCTCACACTTCCAAGTATCTACTCATTTCTTTTTCTTATTTCAATACCACTTAAGAATTTCAAGAAATCATAATAATTGGTCCGACAAAGTTGTTATGGTTGTTAAGTTCTACACTTGTACCAAAGTACTACTTTGAGTGAATGGATAGATGCTGTATTTTATATATATATGTGTATGCATATGAAATTCTATCAAGTATGTAACAGAGCACTTTTTGGCTAAAATATTAAATATAAAATAATTTATTTAATTTATCTCATTTAAACCTCTTCTTTTTTTAATACCGTACTAAAAATAATAATCATTTATCATTGAGAGTTGAACAATCTTACAATCCCTGATTAAATGTATTTGTCAAATTAATTCAAAAAAATTTTTTTGAATTTTGTATTTGTAAACATAATGTTTATCAAA
>NC_029794.2:1743161-1743701 GCF_000816755.2 Arachis ipaensis | reverse complement strand
ATACTAAAAAGAATTATCAAATTTTTTTTTCTTTTGCTTTTACTCTTGACAAGGACATAAAAAGTGTCAAATGTGATATTTTCTTTAATCATTCAATTTTCACAATCCGAAAATAATTCACAAATAAATTTTGTTCCAAAAGAAATTACGTCATATAAAACATGGATCACATGAGATTAAGATTAATTAAGTTCGTGGTATCCTTAAAGTAGAACTAGAAATACGAGACATATGGCATGTGATAAAAAGAGTTGATTTTGTGTGAGGTTTCCTGGTTTAGGTTGATTTGGCTGATGAAAGTGGAGATATTAACATGCAAATAAAAGATTCATGGTTGATTGAGAAGTTTGATGAATATGAGTAGCGTCCTTTCATGCATTTGCAATCACATGCATGTGGCTTAATTGGTGCCATGACGACTTGCACTAATAGCTAGCTATGCCTCTTCATAAGATAACACATTATGGATGTAACACTATGTTATTACTTATTAGAATTAGGATTGTAATACATGATACCACAAACATTGTGTTACCTATA
>NC_029794.2:1725592-1742930 GCF_000816755.2 Arachis ipaensis | reverse complement strand
TACTAATATGCAAGTTTATTAACTTCATAAATATCCATAAGAGTACTTGAGTATCAGTTCCATTCCAGCAGAAAATAAAGTCCGATAAAGTTGAACTGCACATATTAGTATGTTACAAACAGTTTGTACTAAAATTTTAGAACTTCTAACCCATTGAATCAAGTCCCTCACGAAACCTATCCAAGCCTTCGTGGGTAAACCAATCTTTTTTCATAAAGTAAGGATACCCTTCCAAACTAAAATCATCTGGAGCGAGACTAAGAAACAATTTAATGAAATAGAGGACAAAGTTCCCACATTCATTACCGTCTCTTTGTTGCGGCACCTTAGGAATCAACAATGGAATTCGAGATATAATATTCTTAGTTTCAGGCCTGTTCGCTGCCTGATAAATGTCTAGCACAAATCTTCTTATCTCCGGTTCAAGTCGCCTTGGATTCGCCATTGCAAGAGAATCTAGCAACAACATGCAAGGTGATCTAGTATTTGTTTGCGAGCTCTCACCAAAATGGCAGAAGATCAAGAGGCTCCAGTGACCCCAGCAAACTATTGGAACAAAAACATATGCCTTTGAGAAAATATTAGCCTTTTTTATCCAAGCCAGCACCTTGTCTTTAGATGATTTACTCCTGTATAGGTTAAACCATAAGCTGTCAAAGTATGTGCAGCGCCTTCTCTTCTCTTCCGAGAAACTCCTCCATATTTTCTCCAAGTATTCACCGAACAATCCACTGTCTAGCTTTTCTCTAGGTTTACAAAGTTCTTCCTCATCATTGGATTTTCTCTTCCTCTTTGATTGCACTTTCTGAGACCTGTCACTCAAATAACAGGACAATGAGTTGGTAACACTTCCTGTCACATCTGTTACAGGCTCACTTTACTTTCCTCAACCACTTTTTTCAGAATTCCTTAACCCAAATATTTTTCATGTTAGATCACTAAGAAATAAAATACTTGAATGTGGAAATCTACCTGAATTCATAAACATGAATCATGATTGGAAGAGTTTGGATCTTATGGTTCTTTCAATCTTCCTCAATCAAAACCTTTCTGCATTCCTAGGCGGCTGTGCAACTTCTCTGATGGAGAAGGAGTTGCTAAGACGGCTTTGGTATGTTGGGGACCGAAATCTAAAAGCACTATTTATATTTAAACATGGCATCCATTAAACCCTAAAGTCCAAATAAAAATAGTATCTAAAGTTCAAAAGATAATATATCTGAAATCCAAAAGATAATTATCTAAAGTACAAAAGATAATATCTGGTTTTATTATCATTTAATTTCAAATCAAAAGTAATTATGACTTATTCAATTTAGCATTTATAACAATAGATGAGATCACCATTATATAAGTCATTTAATTTGAAATGGCATAATTTGTGATTATAATTAATGTATGTATTGCCCACAAACAAATTAGAAAATTAAAATAATTTCCTAACAATCTCCCACTTACGCTATACATATATTTTTTCTAGATATAATCACATCTTATAAACTTTTATGCGCATATTTGAATGCTATTTCCTTTATTACTTTAACAATCTGGTCCGTCTCATATATTAGATATGAAATTACCATAACTTTTATTACATTAATGTACCACGGCAATCACCATCCTAATATACTTAACGACATAGATTAAATTTGGATGAGTAATATAAAAATTACATGCCAAGTGATCTCATGCATGTCTATTTCTAGCTGGTCTAACTTTAAAACTTTATTGAAATCAAACACAAAATAAATATTGCAAAATGAACATTTCACATAATATGAAACAAATCATCAACTTAGTTCTGCAGAAAAATAATTCAATATCTGTCATAGGACATATAGTATAAAATAAACTCCCACTAAACTAAGGCATCACAAATATTGGCACATATTCGAGCAGTGTGCTCATAAAAGACTTTAGAGATCAATCCCTTGGTTAATGGGTTTGCTAGCATATACTCTGTTCCTATATGTTCTGTGAAAATCTTTTTTTTTTTTTACTTTTTCTTTAACAACTAAGAACTTGATGGCTATATGTTTCGATTTTGTCAAGCTTTTATTGTTGTTGGTGTATAGTACTGCTGATTTATTGTCATAAAATATATTTAATGACCTTTCAATGTCATTTACTATACGAAACTCAATGACAAAGTTTCATAACCATATGCCATGAAATCGGAATCAGAGTACTCAATGATCTCCAAATTTTCTGATCTCGATCAGTAAGTGTAACACCCTAATATTCAAATCCTTATGCTCGAGTCATAAGTCAATGATATTACGGTGGTACGACTCTCAGGTGGATTTTTAATAAATAAATATAGGTAATTTCGAAAGGAGTATTAATCGAGAAGCCTGAAAAGAGTTGAAATAAAATCGCGAAGACGTATCTTAATAAATTCAATGTACTGCAACAAAGCTCACTAAGCATCCTAAACTTCTTCACCAATTATTCATCCTAGGTTCTCGCTAATCCATGAATAGGCAACTGTCATAAGGGAGTGCTAAATCCAATTCATGTTTCACATGTTTTCCAACTCGCTGACTCTTCCACGAATCAGACTCAGAATCATAAGCAAAACCATCACCAGTTGTTCTGCCTCAACAGTTTTATATCAATACATCATCATGGAATCGCATCATCAATTCATCCCATCAAGAACAGCCCTGACACCCACCGACACCAGCATGAGGGGCCTCTCAGTTGTACAAACACAAGCAATACAGGCAAGTAATACACAAACATGATACAAGTAGAACAAGTAGCATATAGTCAGGTAACATGGCATATATGATGTAGAAATCCAAGACAAATGGCAAACCCAAACAATTCAAACATATGCAAATGATGAATGCCTGCCCTATGGCTGATGATATCATCTGTCGGTTATATAGCCAACCCGACATGTCCTGGTAGCTACCCATTGGACAGAAACACCCATTGCGGAGCAAGTAGGTTTGAGCTACACCCCCCTTGCTACTACCCAGGTATCTCAAGCATTGGCCCGGAGCAAGTGGGACGAACCACAACCCTTGCTACTGCCCAGGTATCTCAAACATATATTCATTCAATCTCAATTCATATTATCAATATTCATTGTTACCAAATCTCAAACATTAACTTGGAGCAAGTGGGACGAACCACAACCCTTACTACTATCCAAGTATCACAAATAAACATTTATTCATAATCACCCTTCATTATTATCAATTCTCAGACAATGACCCAGAGCAAGCGGGACGAACCACGACCCTTGCTACTACCCAGGTATCACAAATACACATTTATTCAAAACTCCATGATTAAACTCGTTTATCATAATCTTCCTTTCCTGTCTCATACCCGGAGCAAGTGGACAACGCCACTGCCTACTACCCGGGGTCGCACATCACATTTCAATATTTTTTCATTATTATCCATTTAACATATTCATTCATTAATCATATATGCATTTATACTCAGCCATAGACAATAATGGCTTTGCCGTAACCCGGCAATAACTCAGCCATCCGGCTCATGGTCCAATCAAGAACGGGCCATTTATCAATAAATATAGCCCTCCGGCTCATGGCATACACAGTACTTCCACCGTCATCCTCCATATCTCATATAATCATCTTTGATCATAACTTTTCCCCTTTCTTCACTCGCAAGTTACCATATCCCCTAGCTCCTTTCTCATTGCTAGGCATATCATAATGATTTAATACATAAGAGGTGAGATCGGAGGCTTAGAAGTATGAGATTTGGTTTTACAAACTCAAAAATCAACTTTGGCATAAAAACAGGGCCACGCGTACGCGCACTCCACGCGCACGCGTGGATGACCAAAAACTCATCGACACGCAAGCGCCATATGCACGAACGTGCGGGTTGAAAAATATCCAAACGGCGCGCAAGCGTCAGCCACGCGTACGCGTGGGTGCTCTTGCGCCCAGGCACAAAACTGGCACAATCCTGGCACAACTCTCTGAAAAATGGCTGGGCAATTGGTGCAGCGCATCGACGCGCCCGCGCACACCATGCGCACGCGTGGATGGTGCTTTCTGGAAGAACGGCGCGCACGCGCCAAGTGCGCCTACGCGCGTAGGGTCGTTCTGCTAAAAATTTTCTAAGTTAAAAGGTGCAGAATTTACAGATTCAACCCCCAATCTTCCGACGGTCATAACTTTCTCATTTTAAATCATTTTTCACCCGTTCTTCGAACGGCATGGACATCCCGGATCCAATTTCATTTCTAAACAGATTTGGCAGAAAACAGAGATCCGTAGTCCAGGTTATGTCCCGTCAAAGTATGCCAAAAAAAACCATGTTTTCATACAAAACCACAAAGTGCCATTTTCAAAACAAGCCATTTTCAACTCTTTCCAAAGTCAATCAAAACATGCCAATTTCAACCCTTTTTGAAATCAATCAAAATGTACCAAAATCAACATCAAACCATCCTCAACTCACACATTGACACTTTCTCAAACTCAAACACATTTACATATCATATACTCTTCCTCATGCCAAATTTCAACAACACTATTTCCAATCAACCATCATTATACATAATCAATATCATACTCACTATCACGTGGTTTCACCCACAAATCAACCTTAATCACTCCTCAAGTATATATCACAACATACATATCTCTAATGCATCATAATACCACCAAGGCATCAATAATCATAATCACATATATGACCACATAATATATCTCAACCAAAACCAAACATGCCTCATCTATATAATTTCACCCAAATTTACCAAATTCCACACTTCAACTTCTCAAACCATATTGTTCAATAACCAACCCAATCATTCATATATTCATTATCTGAAATTCATCCAATCACTTGTGTCATCATACAATGCACACATCAACTTACCTTTCTTACCTTTCCCCGGCCTCCGGCCCAAAATTCACGGCCTCCGGCCCAATTTCACAATTTAAATGGATAAACCACAAATCAATACTCATTACCCAGTACATCAAATTCTCAA
The DNA here is from genome assembly GCF_000816755.2 of Arachis ipaensis. Classification (NCBI taxonomy): domain Eukaryota; kingdom Viridiplantae; phylum Streptophyta; class Magnoliopsida; order Fabales; family Fabaceae; genus Arachis; species Arachis ipaensis. The sequence goes on along the minus strand of NC_029794.2, from coordinate 1,737,937 downwards.
TACACCAAGCATACAAGGCTACACAATCCTCAACCCAATCATTAATTCACATTACATACTGATGGTTCTATTTAAACTTGAGAAGGGGGGTTGAATCAAGTTAGCTTAAAACTTTAAGTTTTAAACTCTGTTTTTGCTGTTGCTCGAGTTGCAGGAGATTATTTGAAATAGTCTCATACCCAGAAAGTTAAAAGTGCAGAGAAGAGGAGAAAGAGGCCAACATGTATCCTGGTTCGGATTCTTTGTGCCATGAATCCTACATCCAGTCTCCACCACAAACCATGGTGGAATTTTCACTATAATTCTCAGGTTACATACACCAATACTATTGAATTACTCCCTAATTCAACTAGTATCTACCCCTAAGCTTTCTTCACCAAAGCTTAGCAACCCCAAAGTGCTATCCCAACTTGGAAGGGGAATCTACACAGATTCAATTCTCACCAAGTGCTAACCCAACTTGGCAAGGGGAACTAATCCTAGTTCATAAATCCAAATTACATCAGAAAAACAAACAGTGGCTATTTCTGCATCACTCTTGCCTTTTCTCTCTTGGCTTTTGATCCTCACATGATTGCCTTTTTCAAAACAAAGAATAACGCAAGACAGCCATAACAATAACTCAGAATTAAGCTTGAGTAGAAGAAAGAGATTTCAGCTCTATGTTAGAGAAGGTGCTCTGAATGTGTGTGCTCTCTTTCTTGACTTGAAATGATGGAATGAGTCTTTTTATATATCTTCAGCTTGCTTAGAATTTCTGCCTCTTCCATTTCCTTGTGCCAGCTGCTCGTTGGCGCTGTCCTTGATGGCATGCAGTCCTTTCTTTCTCTTGCTTCACCACCTCAGCTGCTGGAGTAGCTCGACCACTACCTCTGCTGTCCTTGGTGTTTCTTTCTTCCTTGGCATGCTCTTCTTTTGCATCCTGCTCCATGATCTCTGCCATACGAGGAGCTTCACCCACTACCTCTGCTGCTTAGCAAGTTTGTGTTTTGCTTTTCCTTTGCTGAAATTTGCTTTACTGTTTGTCCTTGGAGAGGTGAGAGTCCTTGTGTCTTGTTGCTTTGCTAGAGCCCCAGCTGTCCTTGATGTTGACAGATGTCCTTTTCTTTCTTTTCTTCTTTTGCCAACACATAGCCTTTTATTCTTTGCTGAACGGTGCAATGAGCTTTGGCTCTTTTACAATTGCTGAATGGTGCAATAGGGATATGGACTTGTGCATTTACTTGGAGCATTAAGGAAACAAGTAGCATTGTTTGGCTTGTGAGATAGTTAATGGGCCTGCCACAATAAAACACTCATTAAACAATATTGGGCTTTTCACCCAAAACAATGTTTGTCATCATAACATAACCCAAAATAAAAAACTAGACTCAACACATACCAACTATGCATATTAGCACCAATCATTTACGCAATCTAATCTTAATCCTAGGGGCATCTAGCCTAGGAATTCTCATCACAATACACGGTACTTAAATAAAACTTAAACCGTACCTCTTGTAGCCAAACCAATTGAGTCTCTTCTTTGGAAGTCTTCACCAACCTTAACTCCAAGCCTTACCAAAGCTCCTCAAGCAATACCAATCTCCCAATTGTGCACCAACATCACCAAATACACTAACATAACCAATATCACATACATACATCAACCTAGGGCTCATAAAAATGACAAATCACAAGGGTTTGAGCACTTCTTACCTCAGCCTATATGAAGTAGGGATAGAACCCACTTAGAATCCATGTTGGAGTATCCCTAAACACCCAAAATCACAAGATTTCAACACTAACTACCCAAAAACGTGTAACAGTGGAGAATTTCGAAAACTGGGCAGAGATGAATGAAATACTCACCACCAAACTTAGATAGAATTGTAGAGGATGAGAAGAGCAACGCGTGGCCGCAAACGGCTCGTCAATCGGAGCTCCGTAGCTCAAGTTATGGTGGTTTGAAGATCAAAGAGAGTTAAGTTTTCTCTCTTCTCTTCTCTCTTCTCAATTTCAGCGCCCCAGCCCTTCTTTTTAGGGTAAAATGAGCTGAAATGCTCATAACTAATGTTTATATATGTTGGGTCTTGGGTCCACTTAGGCCCGGTTCACTTATTTTTGTCCGTTGGCCCAATTTTGGGCCAAAACCTTTAAGATTAGCGCTCTAAATCGCACTTTAAATATTTCTACCTTCCCTAATTATAATTCCTCATTTCTTAATCTCATTTACTCATAATCAATTTTCTTAGCTGTAGTACCAGACAGATCTCAGCCGGTACTGCCGGTCAAAATTCTACTGCGCGCTTTTACGCAGAAAACTATGTTTTTCGACTCAGAAAAATTCACTGAATCTAAATATCATATTTAGATGATCAAATTCCAATTGCCGAATCTTCCAACCATATTCGCTCCCATTTAACTTATTATTTAATTAATTTTGGTTAGACCGGGTATTACAGTAAGCATGTAATCTTTTGTTCTCTTCAGATAATGTATTATGCGTTTAACAACTATTCAATGATTCATGTTCGGATTGCTCAAGTATCTATCCAATACTCCCACTATAAATGATATATCAGGACGTGTGCATACTTGAGCATACATTAAGCTCCCTAGTGTTGATGCATAAGATTTATCATGCATTACTGTCCTCTTAAGCTCATTTTTAGAGCATTGCTTGAGACTGAACTTGTCTCCTTTAGCTACAGGTGTATCCATTGGTCTACAACCTTTCATGCTATATCTACTTAAAATCTTTTCGATATAGTTCTTTTGTGATAATCCAAGAATACCTTGAGAGCGATCTCTTGATATCTCGATTCCTAATACAAAAGAGCCATCACCGAGATCTTTCATTTTGAATTTGTTCGATAGAAATTTCTTAGTTTTATGCGACAAGCCTATATCGTTACTGGCAAGTAACATATAAGACCAAAAATATGTATTTACTCCCACTGAACTTGCGGTATACACATTCATCTATAATATTTATCTCAAAATCATATGAGGTAATGACTTGATTAAATTTGTGATACCATTGACGGAAAACTTGTTTGAGACCATAGATGGATTTTCTCCTTTTTCTGTTAGATCTCCTTAATAACATTTTTTGAGGTTGTTGAGCTTGCTGTATGGGTTGAGGTTGAGGAGGATTCTCATTATTTTCTTGTATTGAGCAACAAAAATATTTTTATTATTCTCTTGTACTGTAACTAGGAGAGAGAGAGAGAGAAGTGGTGACGAGCTCAACAATGACGGTAACGGGATAAGCAGCGATGGCGACATGAGCTGTGAAGGAAGATGGAAACTGTGAAGGGGTAGACGGCGATGGGCTCAGCAACGACGATGACGAAAGTTATGATGTTTTTTTTGAAGAAGCCGAGAAGAAGAAAACTTTGGGTGAGGATGATTGGGTTTCTCTTGCATGGGTATAGAGTATGGACTAAAGCTGTGAATCACTAAATCTGTGATGTGAGGCAAATCCTAATTCCTAAAAAGTGTTTATATGTATATATTCGGGGTGGGTACACTTTAAACCCGACCATGCTCTGTCCTAAGCAAAATTTACCCCGACTCGGGTCAAGTTATTACCCTCCCCAATCGGGTATATACGGGTCGGGTACCCGCGTATTTGGGTACTCCTGCCAAGTCTAACCATGTCTTGATGCTCCATTTATTAAGGGTTTACCACTAGCTAATGGATTGCTATACACACAAGACGAGATTCTAACTCCTAATAGTTGTTTAAGCGGACGAGTGAGATGATCACTCTAGCTACAAACTCAGGTATATTTGTAAATTAGTTTTTGTATATATTAAAAAAATTCAAAAGACTTGAGCTTACTAAAGACAGACCCCATAAAAAATAACGGATCCCACCACAAAATTAGTGAACCAAAATAAGCAATATAATGAAGTACAATTTATATAAATTATAATTATAATATGTTTTAATGTTTTATTTTTTTTAAAGAAAAAAATGACTCAACATTGAAGAATAGAGTTCATTACAAATTCGAAAAACAAATACAGGAATAATAGAAAAAAAGTGCTCAACAAAAATTTTAGTATTAGATAAAGAATATCTAATTTTTCATATTAGTTAAAAAATATCTAATTTTCTATATGGATTTCGGGTTATACATTGCAATTAATTAAAAAAACTAGTTAAGATTATTAAGGTAAAAAGTAATATCTTTTTAAGTGTCTAAATAAGAGTTAATATTTAAAATAATTTCTGAAATTTGTCTCCAAACTTAATTTAACTCTCAAAATTTTAATTGACTCTAATTGTATTATAAAATTTTGACCGGTGCTTCAATTTGACCTTTTTTTCGTTTTTCGTCACTAAAAAGCTGACCTATTAATTTTAAATGACACCTACAAAAAAAAAATCAATGAATATGATACAATTATGTGCAATCAACACAACACAACAAAGCAAAGAAAGTAATGTAAAGTCAACAACAAACTCATTCTGATCCCACTACAAACACTAAAATAAAATATTAAAATTAAAATTAAAATCATACTTTGACATAAACACAAGAAAAATCAAGATCATAACTAAATCATGAATTTCTTCTTAAATGAATCCATAACAACCAAAAAAACCAAAATCAACCATAATCATCAAAAAGAAGAAAAAGAAGAACATCAATTACATAAAAAGAATATCAAACTTCAAAAAATTGTTTTCCATTTTTTTCCATTCACCTTACCAATAATATTTTCATGACCACTAACTTCATCAATTAGAAATCTATAATGAACAATTTACATATTTTTTCACCTTAAATTATCAGAAAATTTAATAATATCACTATATATCGAGTAGCATAGAAAAACAGCTTTAAAGAATAACTGACTTTTTTATTTTGTTATTACCAAGTATTAGAAAACTGATAAGAACTGAACTAAACAGGGAGATAAAATATATGTACATTACAGATATACTATTAGAGAAACATGAAAGAATAAGATTGTCTTTTTAAATTAATCAAGGAGTAATACAATTTTTTTAACAATGGTTGCTCCAGTAAATAAATATATGTAATTTCAACCGAAAAATACTGGACAGATAATTAAATTAAAATGGGATATAAAGGAATAAGATTATCATTTTAAAATAGAATATGAAGAATCAATGACTGCTCAAATGAACAAAGAATTGAAAGATTCAGTTGATCACAACCACATACATGCAAAAAAATTAAACCCTAGCATACAAGAACTCTACCATCATCAACAACCATAATCAACCATAGTCCCCCAAAATTTTACTGATGAAGTAGAACGAAAAAAATGAAGAACAACCCATAGCCAACATTTTGAAAAAAACATAACAATGTATGTTGAAAGCAACGATTTTGTTACTAATTTGTTTTTGAAGAGATGATGATTCTCAGGTAATTAGTCTTCACAATGGAAGGGCAAAATAAGTTAGAAAAGCTTCAAACCTCAGTTACAGTGACAACCATGATTTTTCTCTGAAGCCTGAAGGTACGTATACGAAGGGAGGAGGAGGAAGAAGAAGGGTTAATTGGGGTTTCACTTTTCAAGTGGTTAATGTTTGGGTTTTGGTTTAACCCCCTCTCTCATGTCACACCACATCGTTTCTAAGTATTTTCGGCGCCAAAAGTTAAACGACGTCGTTTTGACAGTGTCAGGTGTTATTTAAAATTGTTAGGTTAGCTTTTCGGTGACGAAAAACGACGGAAGGACCAAATTGAGGCACGGATCAAAATTTCAGAGTACAATTAGAGTCAATTAAAATTTTGAGGGCTAAATTAAATCGGAAGTCACATTTCACGAGCCATTTTAAGTATTAACTCATTTAAATAATGTACCTAAGCTATTGGAATTTTAAAATAGGTCAACTCTTTAAAATATTGACCAGTTTATTAGAATGTGACCTAGAACAAATAAATGGTCGCACTAATCTTGTTGGGTGCAAACTTTTTATTTATCAATTCTTTCTTTTAATTTTTATCTTTATTTTAATAATAACAGTAATACAAATATAAATTTTTTTGCTGACATGATGCTTAAATTTTGAGTTTAAAGATTTATTTTTTTAGATTTTTCTCATATTTTTTATTTTTTATTGTAACATTTAATTGTGTTTGAAAATTTAAATAGTGCTTCTTCTCACGCAAACCTTGTTGATTGCAATAAAAGAACTTCCGCACGATATTCCCTTCCTCATTTTTCACAGAATCACCCTTTCGTACAGTGAATCCAGTTGCCTTCGCAAAAGTCACATATGCTTTGTACGCCTCTTCCACACTATTATACTCAGCTGATTCCAATGCGGCGGCAGTTAAAACCGCTGATCTCAATTCTTTGTCACCATGTTGTGTGTCAGCCGTAATGTGTATTCCTGTTGGTACCGGCATGGAATCCTCATCACCAGCCACTGAACCATCTTCTCTATCCCCCGCTGCCGATTGACTTTCCTCTGTCTCTAGTGACCGTGCAGCACTTCCTTCATCATCATCCGTTGAGTCCGTGCTCCATCCATCAGTCCATTGGACGGAGAAATCAGAACTTCCTTCTCCATGGCTTTCCATCTCAAATCGGCAGCACTATGTAAAGAAATTCTCATTTTCAAAAAGGCTAACTATTAATACCAAAGACCAGGGACAAGATATCTGATTAGCAGAACGGCTAACAAGATAGATTGCTAGCGGAATTAAATTAAATACTACAATTAAATTAAACACAATCAACAAGACAAAAACAACATGCAGGATATTGGCTACGAAAGAACATGATAACATGGTGCGATGAATTAAATTAATAACTGGCAACACCACAAAGCACTATGCACCATCATGGCTAACAAGGAAGATGATAAATTCATCCATTGAATTAAACTAATTAATTTAAATTAACCATAACGGCTAAGAATAAAGATGAACTCATTTGCTACAATAAACTAATTACAATCCACACCACAAAAAAAAGTATGCAGGTCACGAAGTTAGTGTAAATGCTCTTCACACTGAGCAATTCTTCTTGGGATTTAACTGGGCATTTAAGTTGGCAACATGCAGATTCATCGTCAATTATACAAGAGACGAATGTGATGTAAATAATAAAACAAATCAAAGGTTACACTTACCTCAGATCGAAGGCGACTTCGGCATCGATAGCCACCCACACGGCGGCGAATGTCGCGGACCTGAAATGAGGCTGAGTGCCTGCGTATACTGCTTTACGGATTGCACCCTACCAACAAAAAGGTACACAGCCGCACATCGCAGGACACTTCGATGTCGTCAGCCACCCTAACCTCTGCGATTGTTGCGGACCTGGAACGATGCAATAGTGGCTGAATCTGCTACTGTACCAAATGCGCCCGAACCACAAGATGATCGACAACTAGAATCCTCCCCCGAAACAACCCGGGGGCTGACTCATGAAACCACCGGTTAATAATTCACCGCCAACAATGGTCCAAGTTGATCGCAACATGAACTCCGGGTGATGGTCGCCGTCCACAGCAAACCTTTCAAACTCAAGCGTGGAGAGCTTTTTGGTCATTTAGGTTTTTTTGGGTAGCTTTTTGAAATTCCTAATTGGCCCTTCCCCTAAATCTAATTAACTCTCAAGATAATGTTCCTAATTTACCATCTAAATTTTTTACCTGGTATAATTACCTAAGTTACTATGGTCAGCAAAGTCAAACAAATCTTTGAGTCTCTACTTACTAAGCCACATGCCAGCATTCATTTGGTTTGGCCCACTTAATCACCTTAGCCACAAAAAAATATAAGCCACCAGAGCCTGCACCATATATATATATATATATGGGAGAAGTTGGATGAAATCAGTAAAGAAAAGTGAGCCATTAGATGAAATCTCGCACCATTAAAATCATCATTGATAACTATTTGATGGCTACAAATCACAAAAGTTGCTGTCCCCCTAACACTCCTCATATATATACACCTCTGTCGGCCTGCCATGTACACCAGAATTTTCCATAGGATTTAGCAAGGTTCTCAGGCTCAAGCATGGCAATCGTCTCTGGAACTCTTGGGCTTATCAATAAACCTAACTTGACCTGCACCATCCAAATCAGCCTCTATGACACAGAAAAAGACAAAAGAGAATGAAAGTGAAAAACCTGATAAGCATGAGAGTGCCAAAACTTCTTCTCCTCATTAGTCAGATCCTCAAAGATTCTATCAAAAGTAATGTACTCCACACCTAGCACACATTCATATGGAGCGAGCGAGTTAGTTTGAATAACAAGGAAAAACATGCATGCATGCATTATGCATGGGGAGTGAGGGAGTAATCAGACCAAGGAAGCGGGCGTTGGCGTCTAAAAACATCTATTTTTCAAAAGTCTCAAAACTAGTTATCTTTATTGTTATTTCTATTACAATCAAATAATATATTGCACCAAAATAAAATTTTAACTTTCTAATAAAATAAAATATCAAAATCTATTAATGTATATAGTGCTAATACTACAATGACGTTTAGTTTGCAATGTTGATTTAAAAAATAAAATAATGACTATTTATTAGCATGTGACATACTACTAGTTAGACTACAGTTTTTATTGTTCTAAAAATAAATAAGATGGAAATATATGAACTTAACCATATGAATTAACCTTATTTTATGTGAAAAGGAAATACTAATTTTTTTACAAAATCTTTGTGGGGGCAATGGTTGCCCTAGCAAAGTTCCGCCATTGGCGTCGTCGGAGTCGTACACATTCGGGGCATATAATATTATCTTCTTATTCTATACTTCTCATCCTATTTATATGGATATTACCAACTAATTTCATAAATATTTCATCTACTAACTACTAACCATTACTAACTTTAACTTTCAACTACTAACAACACTAATAATATTTTAATATGTCCTCACAAGTTGGTGGATGAAAGATGTCAATAATCTCCAACTTGGATAAATTTTGATAAGATGGTTGAAGAAGAGGCGTCCGGCGTAGAAGAAGAGGCATGTGGAGCGAGATGCAGAGGAAGAAGGAAGACGCGTGTGTAGCAGGCTGACAATTCTGATCATGACGAAAAGGAGAAACAAAACTACTGCTCTAATTCTGTGTTTCATTTTCAACACATTCCCCTCAATTCCTCTAAAACTGTTACTTAGAATTTTTTTTATCAATAATAGACTTATCATTGTAATTATTTTTTAGTAAGGGTGACCACTCAAATAAAGACGCATATTTTATTTTTTGCTAAAGATGTTTCTATGTCGTATTTTAATTGATTTCTGTATAATTTATTCGGTGCAAGATATAGTGTAACAAAATATATATAATATTAATTAGTTTTTAAAAAATTCTGAAAAAATTAAATATATTTAATACAAAACACATTGAATATAAATTTTTATTGAGTTTAAATTTTAAATAATTTTTAATTGAATTTTGAATATTTTTATTTTAAAGAGTTAGAATATTTTAACATTATCTTTAATTTTTCGTATCTTTTTAATTGAGTCTTTGATTTTTAAATTATAAACTTTATTTATAATTAAGAGTAATGTTTTAACACCACCAATTAGTCACACATATAAAAATACCAGAACAATTCTATTGTCATAATTATAATCTAATTTTATAAGCAATAAAATACAATGAAACTATATATAAGTAATATAACTAAAGCATGTCAACAAATAATTTATCATCTGAATTATATATGAATCAAATTGATAATATGAGGGCTAACAGTGCAAAAATTGATAACAAGGTTAGGAACTTACAAAACCTTTCTTAGGCTAACGGAAAAAACGTTTATATTTGTGTGATATATAAAACAATTATCATATATATATATATGCGCAAAAAAAGTCCAACTGTTTTAAAGTAAATTTTTTTTAATATTTAATTAAATGTTTTTGTATTTAGTACTTTTTTTTGGCACTTCTTCTTAGTTAAAAATATAATCATTATAATTTTTTAGTTATTATTGTTAGGGGTGTTCACAGATCGGATATGGTTGAAATTTCGATCAAATCCGCACTAAATTCATTATATTAAATTCGATATTCGCACTTTTTATGTTTGGATCAGATATCAAATATATCCATAAAATAAAAAATATTAAAAAATTTTATTTTTATAAAAAAAGTCAATAATCTTTTTTGTTTACTTTTTAAACATATTTACTTCTATTTGATAAGAGTGTGGATCCGATTCGATCCAATCCGATCATCTTATAGATCAGATCATATCCACAAATTACGGATCAGATACGATAAATACCGTGGATTTATGGATATGATCTAATCTATGGACACCCCTAACTACTACTATAGGTTCATTGTTGCAAAAGAATGTTTTTTTTTTTTATATTATAAACTATTATTAGATCTTAATTACCATTAAAACAACTTAATTGTCAACAAAGAGATAATACTTATTGGTCTCTAGAATTATGTTCGTATTTCAATCTAATTTTAAAAATTTCGATTTACTCAATTTAGTCTCCCAACTTAATAGTTATGACTCACATTAGTTCCTGATCTTATTTTTGTCACAGTCTCACAAAATCGTTAACAACATGCTGAGATGGACTAACGACTGCTACATTATACGTTCTAGCGACTATTTAATGTGACAATTGAAATTTTTTTCACCTTAATTTTTTTTCAACTAAACACTTAAAATCCTAATATGAATCACGGATACCTAAGTTAAAAAATCAAACTAAGTAAATTGAAACTTTAAAAATCAGACTAAAGCTCGAATATAACTTCAGACAGAACTTTAACTTATGTAGTGATTAATTTAAATGAGAATAAAATAAATCAAAATTCAACATAATTTTTATCAATGTTTTCAAATTCAAAATTTTTATACCAAAATTAACTAGAAATTCTCTTTAAATTAAAATTTTAATAAAATAGTGACTTTAATTATCTTAACCAATGTTCTAATTAATTACTTTTATGTCTTAAAAAAACTGTATATGAGAAGAAAATAATTAATTTGTCTACTTTAATAAATTAATGAATGTGATATTTTTTTTGTATAAATAATTTTAAAAAAATCTAATAGTTAATCTATTATCTTTTTGGTTTTAGTCCAAATTAAATGTTTTTTATTGTTTTTGGAAAGAAAATCTTTTGAGAAATTTAATAATATGTGATGAAGAACACCGAATAAATTATATAGAAACCAATTAAAACACAACATGAAAACATCTTTAGCAAAAGATGAAATAGGCGTCTTTATCTGAGTGGTAACCTTTAATAAGAGTACATAAAGAGTACATAGTATATAAAGTGTAATAACTCAACAAATATTTTTTAAGGAAATTTTTCATTCTTTTCAACAATTAAGTTTTTTCTCTTAATCCCTTTTGATTTATCAAACTATCAACATCACAGCTTGAACAGCTTAGCGCATAAAATTTTTTTCAGAAACTATTTCTGCCAAAAGGGGAAAAGAGTTCGTATCAATGCTATCCAAAAATGTTTCCGGGATACTCGCCATATTACTGTGGATATCCCAAGATTGAATGTTAGCATCATGAATAATAGTTAGGTTACTTCCTCTTTTTTTCTTTTTTTTTTTTGGTGTCGGTTATACTACTCTTATAGGATTTGATTTTCATTTTTTTTAATAAATTTACTTAGATTGTAAAGTTGTTTTTTTGTTAACTCTTTGTTTGAGTTTCAAGTATGCAACTGTAGTGAGGCAAATTGACAAAACTCTATTTAAATTTATAGAATTGAATGATAAAATAGTGGAGTAAGCACTACATAAGAAGAAGACTCTGAAAAGTAAAAAAAGAGAAAAAAAGAAAGTTGAAGAATGAAAAGTTTTATTATCTTTTCGTTGCTATTATCTATGTATATACAAAAATATTAAACATCCTAATCCTAATAAACATACTCTATTTAACCATTTAAATACATCAGAGTATCTCAGGAGTACCTAACAAGTACCTAATTAACAAAATAAAATATTATTTAATATATAACCTTAATTACACAAATCGTCAATGGCGGTCTTGTTTTCAGGGGGCGCATGTAAGAGAAATTGGATCTATCCTTCAACATAATAAGGTGCAGTCTCTGATGGTTGATGCATGCATATTGATGGCTATGGTGGCTATAATGTGTGAATCAATGTGGAAATGACATCTATAGATGTATTTGACAAACACGTTGAAAGAGAAGAAATACGTTAGGACTTCTTAATTTTTAGTTTGGTAAATTTTTTATTCATGAACGCATAAGTGATTTTGCATTTAAAATCATGTTTACAAGAAGTAATAATTTTGAACTTTTACTTTTCACCAACGGGCTTTTAATTATTAACATTCCATCCTTATTTACCTTTTTTTTTTTTGTGAC
>NC_029794.2:1704446-1725567 GCF_000816755.2 Arachis ipaensis | reverse complement strand
AATAATATTAAGAATAAGATTATTGAAAATATTAAAAAAATACGATGTAAAAAAAAAATACTAAATTAACATTTTTACGTTAATATTTAAAATTTAAAAAAATGTAACATATTTGATTAAATACTCTTATATATATAATTTATATTTTTTATTTTTAATATAAAATATATTTTGCTAATTTTTTGATATTATTTTTATTTTAATAAATAAATATTAATTTTATTATAAAATTAATTAATAAAATTTATTCAAATATCTAAATTAAAATAATAAGATAATATACAAAAATTATTTAAGTTGATGTCTATTTTAATAATTTTGTATCTAAAAGTGATTTTGAGTAGTATAATCCAAACAACATTTATTTTACTATAATCCATTTTATATAAAGATTGCTAAACATAAATCACTTTAATACAAACTTATTTTTTATCAAAATCAAGTTTGCAAAATCAATTTTATACAAATTTTTGTTTGTAAACTATAATCCAAACAGGCAAACACATAGTAACGTTGACTCTTCTAGACACAATAACTCTACTAATTAAAGGTAGTAAATCATTTGGCGCATAAAATTAGAGTAATTAACATGGAAAAAAAATCGATAATGCAATTTCCTGAAAAAAATTGGTAAAGATTGATTCTAGTATAGTAATTAGGGAACTAGGGTTTCAATTGAGATTGGGGTCAAGTATCGGAGTGCTAAGCCCCGGCGCGGCTGAAGTAATAATTTAGTCAATTGCTATTTCCACTAGAAAATAAATTTGGGACTTGATTATTGGCTGAAGTACTAACTACTAACTAAATCTGAATGGGAGAAAATGCTTCCTTTACTTGGTTTATGCTTAATGCTTCCTTTACTTGGTTTATGCTTTTACCTTTGCCTGTTTTGTTACCACCAAGTGGGACTATGTTATCTGTTTTTACTCTCTTTCTCTTTCTTTCCACTTACCAGAGGACTTTTTCAAGCAGGGTCATTATTGAAAACAAGTGACAATGATACAATTTATAACTCTGTTCATGAATTGCTATCCTACTCCTATTCTTTGTATTTACACGTATACTATATTATGTCCTCATTAGCATGCCAGAAGGGCAATCCTCAACTTCAACGCAAGGTCCATGCATTTCTCAGATGCGATAAAGGAGTTAAAGTATCTATTGCTGAGGAATTGGGCAGAGAAAATTCAGGTAGCGAAAATGCTACTGAGTTGAGTGCTGGAGTTAAAATAGCTCAGGAATCTCTTAAATCAAGTTTTTCGGAGCTACAGCCATGTGTCAAGGATCCTCTTCCTGAGGCATTGAATATATTTGATATTGGATCTAAACTTGCACTGAAAAGTACCAATCAAGAACAACCTATTCAAAACAAGGGTGGGGATGTTGATGTATCCAACTCAAATACATGCAGGGATATTGTTCTTTTTCAAACTAAAGATGTTGATCACAAGAAGTCTTCTATTCAACGTCCCAATTTAATAGAGGAGAACAATCCTGCTCATGAAAGCCCCAATTTGATGGAGCAGAACAGCACTGCTCATAGTTATGAGGTAATAATGTTTTTATTAACTATTATAATCTGGGAGCATAGATCTTGAGGGTGGTATCTATTTCAAGGTAACTTTTTTCAATTAAGGAAAAAATGTACTTTGGGTTATGCAAATGTGGAGCATCAAGGACTCTTTTTTAACAATAAGATAGTTGCTATAATCTTTTTTTTTACCTGCTCGGATTATGCATTCACTTTGTACTTCTTTATATCTTTGCATTGGCATATTAGTTATTTATTTATTTATCATTGCAGAGGGATGATTCAAAAGATAACTTCCCAACTGGAGTGCAGCTAAGAAGGAAGAAAAGAAAATGGTCTCCATTGGAAGAGGATACACTAAGAACTGGTGTAAAAGAGTACCTTCTAGCTCTAAACTAGTCAAATCAAAAGGATTCAGGATGAACTGTCTTGGATGTTAGTTATACTTGAAATTGAAAACTATTCAATTTAGTAACAATTTTGTACATTATGAACGGTTTTGTTTTTCCATTAACCATATTTTATTGTACAGGTTTGGCGTAGGATGCTGGACAACAATTCAGAGTTCTTACAAGAACATATTTGAAACGGTGCATCAAGCACCTTAAACATCCAACGAAGAGGGTCTGGCAGTGTATCCATACACTACGTAAGTGTGCTGAAAAAATAAAATATAGTTTGCTGAGAATAAAATCTAGTGTGTTGAACTTGGAAGTGTTCCGTCCCTTACTCTTGATAGCATCAAAATGTTAATATCTTCCAAAAACTTGTCATGCTTAGGGTGATGACAATCTTGTTAGCAAGTTCTAACTTCTGTGAATACGACCAAGTTTTGTTGACGTGGAATCTAAGTTGGAACTATGCTGCCAAAAGACTTATTTTATTTAAACTAGTTGGAATTACCTTATAAAAATTTAAAAATGATATTTTCATCGTGAGGTAAAATGTACTATCCCTGTCACTTTAACCATTGCATTTAAGAGGTGTTTCCCTCTAATAAATTTCAGGTACATCGTACATGAATCCAAAATGACGTGAGAAGCTAGTTGCAGATAGAAATGATGCCAACTTTTTGAAAAAGCATTTTGAGATTTTTTTATTACTATGAATATGTACATATGGATAGATGATACTTTTCATACATGTGTTTGTACGTGACTTCTCGTCACTAACACTCGCATTTTAACTCCCTGCCTATCATACCATTTGCTATAATCACCAAAAAACTAGTTCAGGACAAATATACCTACTAATTAACTAATTCAATTATATTGATCAAAGTGGTTCAAAAAGTAAAAACTATTTTCTTTTTCTTTTTTTTTTGGTGACTTAAACTATTTTCTTTTTGTTGCACGGACAATTCCAAACAAACTAGCAATTCTTTTTCTTGTAGACCGGTAACTCGGAATTAGACTCAGGATTGGTTTGGTAAAGTTTTTACTTTTCGAAAGTAGCTTATGAAAAAAGATAACTTTTTAAAAGTTGTAGTACTTATGTTTGTTAAAATCTACGTTAAAAATAACTTTTAATAAGCACAAGCACTACAATTGTGTTTGGTAAAACAGCTTTTAAAAATTAAAAAAATTATAATAAACATATTTATAACGAAGAATAATTTTTTTTTCAAATTTTAGAGACCAATAATTTAAATATTTATTTGATTTACTCTCTATATTAATATAAATAGAGTTATCAATAGTCAATAATAAAATTGTATGTAATCCAATGTTAGTACTGATACATCCATTACTCATCTATATATATTGACTCACTTTTATAAATCACAGAAAATGGGACACGTATCTCAAGTAAAATTATATATATATTATTATAATTTTGACTAATGTTCATGCAGTTAGTGTACGAAAATTTTATGATTAGTTTCCATAAATCAGGTCTCCTTCACGTTTTAAAGAACAGAGAAAAACAAATTTCTACTAAAAAATACAAAAATAACGCACCAAAAATAATATAAATAGATAGAAGTTCATACCTAATACGTGATAGAGATGTATTTGTGTTGAAATTGTGAAGATTAGGTTAAAAAATAAAAAATATATAAAGATTATGTTAGAATTTGTGAATGTTAGGTTGAAAAATTAGAAATACATGAGTATTTCAATGGCAATATAATGACAGAAAATATTTGTGGAAAAATAAATAAAATCTAGTGTTAATAATTAATAATGGTAATTTTGAATATTTATTATATTAAGATTTTTTTAATTTTGATAATCACAAGTCAACTTTAAAAAGCTCCATGTTAGATGCTTTCAAAAGCACTCCTAACTTTTAAAAGTCGCAAGCACAAGCTTTTGGATTTTTTAATTTACCAAACGCAAAATGAGGTACTTGTGCTTTTAAAAACCACAAACACGCTTTTAAAAAGCACAAACACCTTTTCAAAAAACTTTACTAAACCCAGCCTCAATATGAGATATTTCTTTCAAAATTTTCTTGTCAATTGTATTATTTCTCCCCTATTTTTTAGGATGTACTCTTGTTATTGTAAGAAATAAAGATTTAGTTAAAGAATCTTTTAAAGATATTAAGAGAGTAAAAATAAAAAATTTCAAAAACTTATATTTAATTAATGCGCTTAGCAAAGAACATAGTTTTGTCCAGACAACAGTGTTCTCAGCACTGATGTTAGTACAATTTTTTTTTTTTGAAACAAAAAAAGCTCAACACATTGGAGTGGAACATGAAAGAAACATAACATAAAATAAGATAGAAACCAAAGGTCATCTCCGACATAGCCACAACAACCAAAAGGCTCAATACCCGACCACTCCTTGTAGCTCAAAAACGTTTTTCCTTGTATGTCCTCAACACCTGCTTCCCTGTTGTTGAAGATTCTGTCATTTCTCTCCATCCATATATTCCAAATCACTGCAAAGAAACTAACCAATAAAAGCCGCTCCTCCTTCTTTCTGTTATGTATGCCAATTCAACTCTCAAACAGTCATTTCATGGTTCTTGGGACCGCCCACGGCCTATCAAAGTGTCCGAGCCAAGCGCACCAAATCAGCCATGTAAATTTACATACAAGAAACAGATGATGAACGGTTTCGTTTCCTTTTTACACATGGCACATAAGCTATCATTCTGCTGAAGCACGCCCAGTCTACTCAACCTTTCTTTAGTATTTACCCTACCAATCAGAACGAACCAGCCAAAAAGCTTAATTCTCGAAGGTACCAACCCTCCCCAAACTGTTCTAGTGAAACTGTAGCTCGTAATTTCTTCCGAGAGAGTCTCCGATTGCAACACCTGCAGGAAAGAGTTAGTAGAAAAAATACCCTTATTATCAAATTTTCATACTATATTATCATCTTTGCCAGCTGATAGTTTCACTGACCTTAACCTCTCATGAAGCTGATGAACTAATTCCAGCTCCCATTAGAATAACTCTCTCCTTCAATAGAAGTTCCAAATCCACTCAATCCCATCCCAAAAGGAAAAGTTTAAATAATATAAAGAGAAACATATTAAAAAAATATATCAACAAAAGATAAATTGATAAGTTCAATCACTATAATACAATAGATATTCGTTTTTTAAATAATCATTACTACAAAAAAAAAAATATTCTTTCTCTCGTTACAGCTACTTGTCCGACAAAGTTGTCACACAATCACTGGCTATGGCTGTAATAAAACTTTTGTGGTGTCATCGTCCACCATAATTTTCAACACTATCACATTCATGGACCCTTTTGAAGTGTCGTATATGCAGTGCCACTTTGATAATCATTGGTAACAGCCAAAAAGCCTTCATCAAAATTCAAAACGTGACATTTCTATGCTCACCAAACAAAATTCTTTAGTGCATGTCCCTTTCATTTGGCAATTGTCTATGTTACATGTCTTATATCAATTATATATCTACATTATTATTTATTATTATTATCTGCTTTCATTCACTATCATCTCTGCACTATTGGCTGCTCTTTCTCAACCAGCTCACTTGGGTTAGTTCTTCCTTTTTAACTTGTTATTTTGAAAGATGGTTTTTCCAATCCATGTTCTTTCTTCTTCATTACTCTCTATTACTTTATAATGAACTTCATCAAAATCTGGAGTGGCTCACCTTTTCTTAGTATGAGTTTGTAAAATCTAAACTGAAAATTTATAGCTTAAGATGTGCAAATATTATTACTCATGATGAACAAATGTAGTAGAACTGTAGAAGGATCCCACATATAGTAGCACATACTTACAAATCTTGAGTTTGATATGTGATGATAACTTCTTTCATCAGTAAAGGCTTCTAGTTTATTCATATTGTTAATCGTTGTTTTTTGCCACATCTTCAGGGGAAAGATAATTAACATGGAGAACCAAATAACTAATGTGAATGAGTATGAGGCAATTGCAAAGCAAAAATTGCCAAAGATGGTTTATGACTTCTATGCTTCTGGTGCAGAGGACCAGTGGACTCTGAAGGAGAACAGAGACGCATTCTCAAGGATTCTGTAATATATCAAAGTTTACTTCATGCAATTCTTTCCAGTATCCCTTCTTACATGAGTATTTGGTTTGAAATAGGTTCCGACCGCGCATTCTTATAGATGTAAGCAAGGTAGATATGACAACAAGAATTTTAGGCTTCAACATTTCAATGCCAATCATGATTGCTCCCACAGGCATGCAAAAGTTGGCACATCCTCAGGGTATCATCACAAAACATATTGTGAATTTGTGATTACTGCATACAGTACTACTCTAGTTTGAGAATATAACCATGATAGCCCTTATATATGCTTAAGCTAGTTTTTGGAATTGATAAAAAAAACTAACATTCATGCAGGAGAATGTGCAATAGCTAGAGCAGCATCAGCTGCTAACACTATTATGGTTAGTTTCAACATACATTTTCCTCCTTTATTTACTGTTCTTCCCAAACAATGTATTTGGTTGCTGCTTTCTTTTATATATTGTTTTCATGATTGCCATCACAGACACTATCAACAATGTCTAATTATAGTTTTGAGGAGGTTGCTTCAACAGGACCCGGCATTCGTTTCTTCCAACTCTATGTAAGTATACAAGAAGAGTAATTTGATTGACATGGAACTAAACCATTCACACATGAACTTGATTCTAACCTGATCCTCAGGTGTTTGTTGCCTACTTGATAGATGTTTAAGGACAGGAATTTGGTTACACAACTTGTGAGAAGAGCTGAAAGGGCAGGTTTCAAGGCAGTTGTGCTCACTGCGGATCGTCCGTTTATTGGTCGTAGGGAGGATGACATCAAAAACGGGTTAGCAACAACCATCTACAAAAGTTGACACCTTGGTCATGATGGTAGAATTGAGTTGAGTCCTAGAGTTTGAAGATATATATGTGTTTGCCTTATCTGATATTGGGTTTTCTACAGATTCAGATTGCCACCAAACGTGACACTAAAGAATTTTGAGGGATTGGATTTTGGGGAGAAAAATAAGGTATGTGTTGTTGTGATAAGTATGTATGGAGTTTTGAAATAAGATTCATTTCCCATGAATGGTGGTTTTTGCTGGCAGGCTGGTAGCTCAGTTTCTCAAACTCGTCGCCATATTGATCCATCTCTTAATTGGAAGGTGATTCTTTTTACCTACAAACTTGAGTTCTACAATAACAATCAAGCTTATGTAAGCTCAGCTCCACTTAGTTACATCCAGGATGTGAAGTGGCTTCAAACGATTACTTCATTGCCAATTGTAGTGAAGGGTGTACTAACTGCTGAAGATGGTAAGTGAGTATAATTAATGAATCTTATCTTACATTACATTACAGATGCTTCTAACATTGTGTTTCTAAAATGCAGCAAGGATAGCCGTACAAGCTGGAGTTGCTGGAATCATTGTTTCTAATCATGGTGCTCGCCAACTTGACTATGTCCCTGCACCAATCATGGTTTTGGAAGAGGTGATGTTGCCATCTATTTCTTGAAACTTAGCTTCTTAAGCTGCGTTTGTTTACATAGACAGGAGACTGGGACAGGGACAGAGAGACACAAAATCGTGTCTAACAGAGGAGATATGGACAGAAATAATGTGTTCAGAGACACTGAAATTAGTTTATTTTGTGTCCATCTTGATAGGAAGGATACGGAGACACTAACAAAGGACACAACTTATTTTTCATTTTTTTATTATTCTTGTTAATTTTTCATAATTATATTTTTATTATTATATTTTTCATCTCAAATTTTTTGAATGAAAAAAAAAATAAGAATAAATTGAATTTTCATAATTTGTTCTAGTTTATCACCAAATAAAATACAAGAATATAAAATTTTGTGTTTCTGTCTATCAGTGTCATGTTGTTCTCAGTGTCCTATCATATTCTCAGAAACAAACGCAGCCTTAATGATTATGTAAGCATTGCATCATCTTGGTTTGCTTGAGTAGATAGTGAAAGCTGTAGAAGGAAGAATTGGTGTATTTGTGGATGGTGGAATCCGCAGAGGGACAGATGTTTACAAAGCATTGGCTCTTGGAGCATCTTCTGTATTTGTAAGTATTATGTATGAATTGAATCCATGAAGTGATCTTGTGATATTGAAATTGAAAGTAATGAAATCAGATAGGAAGAGCAGTGGTGTTCTCATTAGCTGCAGAGGGTGAAGGTGGTGTGAGGAAAGTACTGAAGATGCTTAGAGATGAGCTTCAACTAACAATGGCACTATGTGGCTCTCCTTCACTCAAACATATAAGTCGTCACCACATTTTCACTCGCACAACATTTCCTTCCAACTTATAAATTTCATTTTTGTATATCTTAAGCTACCAACTTCAAATCTTGAACTTGTAATGGACGAGAGTGCGCACATGTTGCTGTTATTTCTCATTCTTTTTAAGATGTGTAGTGAGTGAAATGAGACACATGTCTCCTTAATGCAAAATTTTGTACATCAAGTGAATGAGGAGAATGTGGTATATCATCAAATAATCAGTAACAAACAGCTAGAGCTGCTACAATTATGGTTTCTTCTGTCAGCAGAGTAATTTTGATAACTGCCATGGCAATAATGATGCTTCCTTCTTCTGTTTTCTATCTAATATAATAATGCAGCAAGGATAGCTGTAGAAAATGGAGTTGCTGGAATCATGGAGGATAAAATTGAATCACATTATTGAAATTTTGTTGTTAATTATAAGTAGTAGGCTATGGAAACCAAAGAGTAGTATGCTCATTTTGGTTGAATCCCCCTTATCTATGAATAGATAGTGAGAGGTGTGGAAGGGAGAAGCTGGTGTCAGAAAAGTACTAGAGAATTGAGATGCTAAGGTTTGTTTGGGTAGGCTACAAAATTTGGATATGGAGGTAGAATGAGTGTTATACCTTAACGTGATAATTTTTGGTATTTTTTAAAATTATGGAAGGTATATAAATTGGACCCTCCGATTTATTTTTAAAAAAAATTTAAAATTTGGAGTACACAAATCGGACGATCCGAATAGTTCGATTTTTGTACCTAAAAATTGGGCGGTCTAATTTCTGTACCTCTTAAAAATCAGACGGTCTAATTTGTACTCCGTAAATTAAATCATGCCACATTTTAAAAAAATACAACAGCAGATCATAATTTAGAAAAATACCATTGTTAATCCAATATTAAAAATAAAAATGTGTGTTGGGATATAGAAAAGAAAATAAAAAATTTCTTTTTATTTTTTTTAATATTAAAAAGAAATTCATTACTTTTTTAAAATTTTTTTCCTTTTCTCTTATTTTTTCTTAAACTAAATATAGTGTAAGAGATGAACTTCAACTAACTATGGCTTTATGTGGTTGCCCCTCACTGGTAAGTCGTAACCACAATCTTATTCACATTCTTTCTAGCTTATAGCCTTGTAGGGGATCATCATATATAGCACTCATACTTAATTTACTGTGTAAATATCTTAGCTTGCACCCACTGATTCCTGACACTTTCAAATTTATTGCCAGCTAGCCATGGACTATTTCAAATTAAATTGCTTAATCAACTTAAATTACTTCTTGCTAGCTAGGATTTAGCCACACGTTTTTTTAAATTTCATTTACTTTAATGAGAGGTTTAAAAAGGGTACGAAATTGCATTTTACGTTACCTTGTTAACATGACTTTTCAAAATATTTTTTATTTATTTATTATATTAAAAATATTTTTTAAATAAAAATATTAAAATATATATATAAATTATAATTTTTAAAAAATAATTTTTTATTATTAAATTTTATTAAATATACTAAAAAATAAAAAAAAAAACAGCATTCAAAAAAGTTTTCAAATCAGCTATGGCGGATGATCAAGCTATACTGTATTCACCTACTGCTTAAAAAGTAAATACGGTCAGATTTATATGCGTTGATATGATGAATCTAACAATAAACCGAAAGTCGTCATCCTACCAAACATGCTTCATAATCATAATGAGATCTATTATCCAGGAAAATAAAAAAGGTAGATCAGACCAGCCGAAGCTAATTTTTTGGATATGAAACTTAGATGCGTGTAAGGCTTTGTTATGGACGTTAGAAAGGTTATACACTGTAGTGACGATAGTGAACTAACGGAAAAAAATTGGATGGTTTGATTTTTTTGCGAAAAAAAGAAACACAAATTGGATCCAACTCACCGATTTTATGCATGCAGAATAAAAAGTATTTGGACTAAGAAAATCGGACGGATTTACCGATTTTAGGGGTGAGTACGGGTCGGTTTGGTTTGGGTTTATAGTAAAATTAGAATCGAACCGATCAAAATATAATTAGTTCGGTTTGGTTCGAATTTATATTTTTTTTGTACATGTATTCGAACCAAATCAAACCGATTAAGAACGGATTGGTTCGGTTCGGGTAATTGGGTACCTGATGACTTTGAAATTCATAAAAAAAATCAAATTTTTATCTTAAAAATTTAACAAGTACAATAAATATGTAACATGAATAGAAATGATCCAAACATATTAAACACCAAATACATTAAAAACTAAACTCATTAAAATACAAACATATTAATAATGAATAATTATTGTCTAATGAAAAAGTCATATATATTTTTTATTTTTTTATTTAATTAATATATGATCGGGTTCGTAGGTTGGTTCGGATTCTGCACCCCCAAAACCGATATCCGAACCAATCACTAACAAAAGCCATCGATTTGGTTCGGGTTGGACCCGATTACCCGTTAGTTTCAGAACCAATTTAATTAGTTCGGTTTGGGTTCGGACGGGTAATCGGGTACCCGCTACCCGTACTCACCCCTAACCGATTTGATGCATGCAAATTTTTTAACGTTGACGTAACTCTAATTGGATCGTACGTTTTTCAAAAATTTGAAATGGTAAAAAATGCGGTCAGACGGTCCGATTTTAATGTTTATATATACCCAGCCTTCTAACCGAGCTCGCCACTTTATTTTCTTCTCACAATCTTCAGATCTTCTGAATCTCCTCCACCTTTCTTCTTCCTGTCTGGTATTTAAAAAAAAATTAATACCAAAGTTAAGAGTGTTCAATGTGAGTATATTATCATAAATAATAGAGTTATGTTAAAAATATATTATTATAAACAGATTTTATTACAAACATTTGAAATAGTGAAATTTATATGTGAAAATCCATTAGATATTATTATTTCATTCACACGGTTATTTGAAGAACTAAAAGATGTGATTTGTGAGAAGATGAATTCTCAAATATCTAGGAGAGTGTCGTGTGTTTTGTACAGATATCCTATATTTGTGTTTGGTGGGTTCGTTCAATTTCAAACGAAATACGTGACCGATGAAGCGAGCATGTAAGAAATATTTTCAGTATATATTGAAAGTCGGTCTCAAATATCGTTCATCGAAGTGTATGTTGAGTTCGAACAATATGCAGCGGATCGAGATATTAAATTGGAAGATTATAACAGTGATAGCAAGGAAGAGTTTGAAAGTAACTATGAGGTCGTTGATCCGAGTGTAGACGAAGATAAAGCTGATGACACTATAGCTGCAGATGTGGCAAATGCACTAGCAAATCAGCATCCACTTAAAGAGCCGACTTTCATGCGGTCGTTGGATTTGGAGGCCATGTATGCACCAAAGTTTTTTCAATATAAATGCAAGTATGTAATAATTATAATTTATGATTTATACATAGATTTTGACGTTTGAGACAAATATTTCATAGTTATGTAAATAGGTAAAATATAGCATATAATTACCTGTTTAATGTTTATTTATTAAGTATTTATATATGTTGAGGAATTTATTATTTATCATTTATTAAGTATTTATATACCGATTTGTTCATTGTATCACCCAAAAAGAGTAGGTTTCAGATCAATCTTGATTCTTGGGTCCTGTCAGTACTTCGCCGTGTGCTTCACCTAGATTCCGCTCTTGATGAGTAACGCCCTAGGTCAAACCAAATTATCTCCTCAATCTATCAGATACATGCCACTCAACGCATTCGAAAGATATCAGCGGCACTATGGCACTCCATATAACTGAATGCTGACGGATGTCAACAGAAATCACATCTGCCTTAATGCGACCAATTGCATAAGTCTTCCAAACAAACTGTACACATTAAAAGTAAAAGAGGATTACACACCAAATAATAATATGGCTAAACAAAAACAGATACTTATTTATTACAACATACCTGTCCTTCTTGCAGATCATCCAATGACCTCCTAAAGTGAGCAAGAGAATAAAATTTGTAAGGTCGATTAGCACGCTCCCAGTTACGCCACCTGACATCAGACAATCCGTTAATTAACTTTTATTAATCAAATTTAAAATACAACGTGCTACACTTTTTCAAAGCAGATAGTAATTAATTTTACCTATTTGCAATCAGAAAGAGTCGAGGATTGTCAGGAATTGGCACAAGAAATGGTTGATGGATCCAAGCCCATGTAAGCAAAAGTGTCAGTGAACCATCGATCTCCTTGCAATCGACATGAGATGCCCTACATAATGCTCTATACAGGTGTGCTAAACATGCCGATCCCCAACTAAATTGTATGATTCCAGCGAAGTTACGGAGCAACGACAGAAACTTCTAGTATACTGCTGCCCTGGACTTGTCTCCAAATATAATGGTCCCAAATAATAACATTATGTAGCACTTGACGTACCTCTGAATGTGAATATCATCAGGCAATACTAAACGATCTTTTAGTTCTTGAAACCACGTCAACTTTATGAAGCTTCCTCTACAATATGTCTTCCTAGGTGCAACACCAAACTGGTGCAAGCATTCGGTCTCTAAGGCCTCATAACTACCGAGGGTCGGTCTTGTAATTGGAAGGCCATTTGTCGAAATACCAAGAATTATCGCCACGTCCTTCAACGTCATAGCACACTCATCAACCGGAAAATGGAATGTGTGAGTCTTAGTGCGCCATCTCTTGATCAGAGCATTAACCAATGTCGACTGACATTGGATTACTCCAATATGAAAAACGTGATAAAAATCAGTCTCCCGTAAATGTCTCTCTACAATTTGATTGTATGGATCCGGCGGTATTAAATGGTTACATTGCAACATCCGTGAATCCTACAAAACGTAGCCATATATCACATTAAACAAAGATAACCATATCTAATTAACAAATTAAATTTAATAATATCAAATTTTCATTATCACATAACCAATAAAACATAATCATATTAACAACTATATTATTAACTACTCGAAATATACTAAATCTATTTTACAAAAAATCAACATTTATTTTTATTAGCTTCTAATAATAATAATTAATAAACCTTAAATAAATCTAAAATATGAATCTTGGCTTGTGTTATCTTTTTGGGACATGCGGATGACTCAAATGCTTTCTTATTCTAAAAAATATGGAAGCTGGAGGCTCAACGACTGCGGTCTTTTTGCTGGCTTGTAGCGCACCAGACCCTTTTGACCAATACTGTTGAGTTGAGAAATCAACTAATTTAATTAATGATGACAAATATTATTTTTGGGCAAAATAAATAATTAGTGTTGATTATTAATAATTGTATGTTACTAATTATTTTATTAAATGTTGCAGGCCAAAATTAAAACTAACAGCCCAAATTGGAATGAAAATAAAATAATAAGGTTAGTGGGCTGGTAAATCAAGCGAAGCCCAAAAGAAACAAAGCCAAAGAAATCAAATGGGTTGCCTATCAGATATTCGATCCAAGCCCGATTTGAATTCAGCAAATCCCTCCATCTTGCTTCCAAAAGCAACGTTCTCTTTCTCAGTCAAATCACAGAACTCAGAAAAAGTAAGAAAGAGAGCTTAGTTCCTAAACTAGTCATGAAAGAAGAAAGAAAGAGAAGGTTAAACAAAGAAGGGTAAGGTCTAATCAACCATTTTCAAACCCCATCAAGAAAAAGATCAGAAGCTAAAAGGTAACTCATTTCCTTATACATGCATCATATCTTCTTCTCCTCTTTTCAACTCTCTGCTCAGTCTGAAATGGGATACAAAAGAAAGTTATTTTCTGTTCTTCACTGCTATGTATCTACGGTCACAAATATGTCTTGGGGTCCAAGTAGCTTCTCAATGGCTCAGATCCAGTTTACCATTGGAAGACTTTTATGGTTGCTGTTTTGTGGCTTTCGGTCAACCTTGGAAGGTCAGAAACAAAGTTACTACTCTGATGATTAATGAGAAAAAGTGAGTTTGTGGGTTGGTGAAGCACAGTACTCAAGAAGTTGACCTAGGAAAAAGAACCCAGCAACATGCAAGGAGATAAAAAAAAGACTTTCTGCTCATTCAGAGGCAATGAGAGAAAACCAGAGTTTGGTGAGTTGTGTTCTGTGAAGAGTTCCCTGAAAAAGTTCCTCTACTTGGATAATGCTTTCTTTCAAAGAAGCATTCGGCCAACACTGAAGAACTAAATCAGAGGCTTGCAAGTCTAGTTTATCACATAGCAAAGAGGCTGTTGATGAAGTCAATCTCCTTCATGTTTTACAGATTGTAATGTACTTTCAATGTTTATCTTTCTGTAATTTCTTGAGTGAAAAGGCATATTGAGAGAGCTAAATAAAAAGCCATGAGTGGAAAAAGGCTGAGTGATATACTTGAGAAAAAAGCCTAGAGTTATTTTCAGATTTTTTTAGGTATGTCGGTGTTTTGTATCTTGTACCTGTAAGGTATCCCTTTCTTAGTTGGGTTAGCACTAAGAGTGAATAGTTAGGTATTAGCATAGCCAATGTCAAGTTGGGTTAGAACTTGAGTGTGAAAAGATTGTGTTGATCCTGTAGAATTGGTGTATGTAATACTGTTAACTATAGTGAAAATTTCTCCATTGTTGTGGAGGAGATTGGATGTAGGTTGCATAGCACAAGGCAACCGAACCAGGATATATGCTGGTGTTAGCTTTTCTCTTCTCTGCATTGTTCTGTTTTCTGATATTCATGAGACAAAAATAAATTGTCTCATAAATTTCCGCTGCTGAGTTCAAACAGAATCAGAATTCAAAGATTGTTTTAAAGGGTCATTTCAGTAACTTAAAAGAAAGGCATAGATTCAACCCCCTTCTCTAAGCCTAGCACAACCTTCAAGATGATCAAAATAATTAGCAATATAAAACTCTGGATGATTAATTATTTTTTATTTTCCGTCTTCTTGATATTGTTGAAATTTTGTTTTTGATGGTGGCTCCTTCCTACGTTGGATTTCTGCAGCAACAATGGGAGAAGAAAAAAGAAAGTGGGATTGGAGGTGGTATGAAGAGTGAGGCACGAGTGAGAGTGAGAGTGAAAGGGATGGATGGTTGGGGTTTACGGAGATAGAAGCAGGGGCTGGGGAGCATTGCATGGATGATGGTGGCCTACAGTACGCAAATCAAATGGTCCAATTTGTGTACTCCCGATCTGTGTAATCGAACTGTCCAATTACTCTTCCTCCAATCAAACCATCCGATTTGTTCTAGCTCGTCGTCACAGCCTAGTCATTCATCCTGCACTCCAATAAACATGCAATACACAACTCCTATCCCAAAATCAAAATTAAAAAAGTGACCAGCCAACACCATATATTATTTGTTTGTAACTTTGCGGTCTTTTTTGTGGAGTTTACAAATTTCAATAATATTTTGAAACTGATCAAACTATATTTGAGTTTCATTATGGCTCAACAGCAATTAATAATGCTAGAAAAGTTCTGAAAAGCGGATGACTTGAATTAGCTGGGATACTATGACTCGCTCACGAAGAGAAGGAGACCTTGAATTTAAAGACCTCAGAATTCATAATCTAGCGCTTTTAGGCAAACAGTTTTGGCGACTTGTAACACAGCCTACTTCTCAATTATCCAAAATCCAATAATTTAGCAACGGTAATACTATAATTGCAGAAATTAGAGTCTTACTTTCTTGGGGATGGAAGAACATACTAGCAAGCCGAAAAATTGTTGAAAAATGTCTTAATTGGACTGTGGGTACTAGAGAGAATATTCGAACCTTT
Organism: Arachis ipaensis; assembly: GCF_000816755.2. NCBI lineage: Eukaryota > Viridiplantae > Streptophyta > Magnoliopsida > Fabales > Fabaceae > Arachis > Arachis ipaensis. The sequence goes on along the minus strand of NC_029794.2, from coordinate 1,709,603 downwards.
GAGGATCCTTGACTGCCTCCTCCATATCCTTTAATGATTTCTGACATGCCAAATAGACAGGCTATTTCCGAATTGATTCCAAGAGTTAAAGACTTAATTACTGAAAATAGGAATTGAAATCAGAATCTCATTCATGAATTATTTTTCTAAGACGTTATAGACATGATTTTGTCAGTTAAAATTCACCAGAGTAGGAACAAATTGCAATGAAATTTGAACAAATCCAAGCAACATGATACAGTTTCAAGTTGCAAAATTGGCTATTTATTTCACCATTCGTTTCTAAAATTTTGCCCTAATTATATGCAGCAGAAAAAGCCATGGATTGATCTATGAAAGTTGAACTTGCCTCACAAAATTAAACTATTTATCTGAAAAGCTCTTCATGGTCGGCTTCCGGTGCTTGCTCAGATTCACCACCGCATCTCATCTCTATCGCCAATATTCCCCTGCTATCATGAAGCAACAGAAACAATCACTCATTGTTTGATCTATTGCTTTAGAATTAAAGAAATATGGTATCAGAGTTACCTTCATGACTGTCTTTTCCCTCAGAACCCAAACGATTTTTGGACATGGTGGGCTGCATCAATAGAAATGCTTAACCCGTTGAAGAATGTTGACCGTAATCCTGAATTGCTTGCCATCATTTGCTGGAACTGCTGGAAAGCTCGCAACTAGTTAATTTTTGAAGGTTCTACTTCAATGTCGTCTACCATTCTAGCAAGCTCTGTCAAATTGCTCCGTAAAATCTAAAGAACTTCCAGTTTAGATCGTCATATCCATGAGGCAAACTCTTAATTTTATTCCATTTGACTTATTATTCTTTCTTCTTTAAGATTCTTCTTTGTTTTTCAACTATATACCATTGGATGAATACTTTTAGTGTATTATTTTAAGAAATTCCTATTTGTTATTATACTGTCCTATTTTTAGACATGTTTGTATTTTATTTTTTAATAATTAATAAAATATAATCTACTATTTTTGAAAAAAAAAATAATAATGCTAGAAAATGAGAATAATTTAGTAGATATTTTCTATTAAAAAATTTAGTAGTGGTTGAATACATATAATGATGATATAAGGCTTACTTTTAACATTCATATTCTTCTCACTAATTAATATATCGCGTTTTCTAAACAAAACCATAGTGAAAATATTCTAGATCTCAAGGAATTTTCATGGATCAATATCCCCAATCAATATTATTAGTTGCAAGAACGTTAAAATTGGAAACCATTGTATAGAATTTAAAGTTTTATATTTTTAAGATATTAAACATATTTTTCCAATAATGATGATGCAATTAGTAAATTAAAGAATAATTTTGTGTTCCACAAAGATGCAACTTTTATACAAACATAACTTTAAACGTTCAAAACGTTTGAGAGCATCCTCCATATTTTAAAAGTCTTGGTCCCCTAAGATTTTTTATTCTATAAACTTCTCCTGAAGGGGAAAAAAAATGGTTTTAGTACTCCGATAAAATAAAAAATACAAAAATAAAAATTATCAATTAAAAATATAGTTTTAATTTTACGCCTTAGGGTAGCAGTGTCCCTTTCATAATAAATGGGATATTCGCAGGCAAAAAATTAAATGAACTAATTTCAAGAATAAAGGCAAAAGCTATATTAAAGGAAAAAAAAAAAAAGAAATTAAAGCTTGTAACTATTTGAAAAACAAAAAAACAAAGAGATATTTGATATGTATGATACATGTAGCTTCATATAAAACAAGAAACAATATTCATCGTCAGTTGGGGCTTCCTTCTATGATCTAATCTAATTAAGTTATAACAGCTAGCTGCTAGCTAGTGATGGTGGTAAGGGGAAGCTTCTTGGATTCGATTCTTTCTCTTCTGTAGGAACCTTTGCAGCGATCTTTTCATGGAAAGTCCAGTGCCAGCAGTAGTAGTGTTATACACTTGTTGATTATTACTATTCAATAATGGTGGTGGTGGCGGCGGCGACGAGGATGAAGATGGCTCCGATGATGATGATACCGTTGTTGGTGTCCTAATAATATTGGCTTTTTTATTTGCAAGCATTAAGATTGATTTGGCCTGCATGAACGTGATTCACATGAACCCACTAATTAGTATCACACGATTAAAACAAGTGTGTACGAATTAAATATTAAATATTAGTACTATGGTGAAAATTTAAGTGCAGTCGACTTCACGTGAAATTGATAATTGAGAACTGTTAGATGATTTAATGCGGCGTCATTATTTTGATAAAAAAAAATCTTTTTTAAATGAAAAAAATCTTTTTTTATATTTTAGCAGCGTATTTGGCAAATTTTTAGTAGTAAAAATAAAAACACTAGAAAAATAAAAAAAAAACATATTTTTTGAGAAGCTGTAATTTACATTTTTTTTAAAAGATATTTTTTCTTTAAAAAAAAAGATATTTTTCATGTAATAAATAAACAAAAAAATACTTTTATATTGTTATACCCAAACATAATTGATAGATAAAAAAATCTTTTTAGATGAGATATCCAAACATAAAATTACTTTTATTTTTTCATAAGATCTTTTAAAAAAAAAATAACTCAAAAAAAGATCTTTTTCATAAAATTACTTTAACTAAATTTTCATCTAACGTCTCGGCTATCAACTTCACATCAAATCGGCTTAACCTTAGTTTTCAACTAGTACTATATACGAGTATATACGATATGTACTATGAATTTATGATTTAGACTACGACTATCAAAATTGACTAGTTTGGCATTGGTCATTATAAAGTGTACAAATTGGGCGACTTAGAACATTATATTATGAAAGCGATACATGGACCACACACCGCTAGCTTTGAAATCTGTATTATTCAAACTTTGAACAAGTTTCTAGGAAGCTTGTTCATTTCATGCCAAATTAATTCATTAACACAATACACACCATACCTACTGCGTCTTGTCTCTTTGGATTATCCTTCAGTTTTGATTTACCCATAAACCACCGGCTTCTTGTCGGTGTCAGTCAACTATAGCATATTATTTGTATTTAATATTTATCTATCCTTTTAAAAAGGGTTTATATAATTATATATCTGTGTGCCTCTCCCTAAAAAATAAAAATCTCAAACGCGGTTTCATATAAATTAATTAACTCAAATCCTAATGTATGTAGTGCCAAGCTATACGATTCTTCATCACACATTCACACCTGACGGAACTATTTTCCTTCCTGTGATCACTAAAACTATTGTTCTCCACAAACATGTAGTGTGATAAAATCTGTCTAATATACTGTATTTGGCGTAACTAACAAAGTAACAATTTTCTTTAAATTTTTTAGACTAACGAGATGATGACATCTGTTGGGTCTTAATCTTCAATAATGAAATTAATCGATGTTATATTGTCTTAATTATCGCAGTAATTTGCAAATGAGAAATGTTAAAGTGACTAATATTGTTTTCTTTTTTTTTTTTTAATATTTGAACTAATACTAACCAACTCTCTATTTTTTCTCACTAAAAGTGTTACTTCCTAGAATTTTTCCTTCAAAAATATACGTTGTTATTTGTTAATCGGCATAACTCATAACAAAATCTGATATGAACTTTTTTCCTAATAACCACTTATTTTTAACTAATCATACTCTAGCTACTTGTATAATGCACTCAGATACTGATGATAATAAGATAAAGAAAGAAATTTAAGAGTAAAATAAAGAAAATGCAATAAGAGTGCATGAAGAAGAGATGTATGTACCTGAAGCTCTGTGACATCAGAAACACAAATCTTTCCGTCATAGAAAATTGTAATCTGGCGTGGCTGGCTTTGCCTTTCTTCTTGCTTTGGGCTCCCGGAATCATAGGGAGGAAAGAGCCCAAGTTCCAAGTTGCAATTTCTCCGCATCTTTTTAATTAGAAATTTCTTCTTCTCCTTAATTACTTTGCTTATATAATAGATGAGAGCTGAGAGAGAGAGAGAGAGAGAGAATGAAAAAAACGTTGTTGGAAGTATGGAGGAGAAAATGGGTGCTATTGGAGGAGATATATACGGAATGAAAAGCGATTTTATTGGCAAAAAAGAAGAAGATAGAAGCAAGTTGGAAAACACGCAAAGCACGACATAAAAAACATAATTAAGTTCCGGCGGATATTAGTAGTAGTAAACAGAGAAATAATTTCAAGTGCTATGAATTTGAGCACGTGTTCCATGATTTCACTTAAGATTTATGTCGCATGTGTGTAGCACCCCACCGTATGTGCCTATGCCACGTTTATAGTCACCGCTCAAAACAGACCACTCCTACTTCTTTCTACTAAATCAAAAGTCAAAACATATTTTTAGTTAACTATTCTAGCTTTTATTATTAACGAGCTCCTCGTTTTTAATTAAACTTCTAATTCTGCTAATCTTTTCTTTTACTAATTCCTGCTTTGACAATTGAACGGTACCGTCTCTACTACCCTTTCAATTTAATTTATTTGCTGAAAGAATGATTTAATTCTCATTATACTTGTTTATAATTTAATTATATCAGTTTGTTTCTTTGTTTCTTTGTTTCTTTATATATATAAAGAAAACCGACTTCGTTTTACTGTTATTAAAATCATCAAGAATGTGAAACATGCTTTTAGAATTTTCAATGAATTTAATAAGATGATTAAGTATATATTAAAACGAATTTCAATATAAATGTATAATATCTTCTCCAATACAAGTTGTGATGACATTCTCCAATATGTTATTATCAGTCATTTAGATGCTTCTATTGTTGAATTAAATTTGTAAGGAATAATAATAATATTAAATGAGAGAGAGATCGTAATTAGGCTGTGATCATTTTCAGTACCTAACAAGAAGCAGATCTGATCGAATCAACGAAGAACATGCATGATGCAACAAAGCAACAACACGAGACATATTTCATTTCCCTTTCTTTTCCTTTTTTGCTCGTTAGTCACGCCACCGTACCTAACAGTATAAGTTAATAATGATAATAATAAATAAAGGAATATCGTAGTTTTTTTAGATTTTAAACAAATAAACGTGATAAAATAACAATTCAACTAGGTATCTTTTAAAAATGGTATAATATTCAGTCTTTTATTGTAATAATTTTAAAAAATTAAAACAAATACATCTAAAAATTATGAATAAATTTAATATTTTTTTTAAAATTAAATACAC
>NC_029794.2:1700999-1703863 GCF_000816755.2 Arachis ipaensis | reverse complement strand
AAAAACTGAAATTTAAAATTTAAATTTTAAATTTCTGTTTCAGATTTAATATATTTAATTATTAATATATTATAATTTAAATACATATCTAAAAATTAAATTATTCAAAATTTAAAATTCAAAATTTTGATTTTAAAATTCTAAAATAAATCTTAAACCATCTCATTATTAACTAAACTCGTACAAATTAAAACACTCAAAGAAGTAGAAAAATCATGTTTGCTCCACATCGAAAATCCAGAGGCGCACATCGAAAATACAGAGAAGTCATCCCCTGCCGCCGTTCATCCGCGCCACCTTCTTCTTCCGCGCTCATCCTTGAGGCTGCCTTCTTCCTTCTTGGCGCTCGTTCACAACGCCGCATTCTCCTTCGTCAACACTCATCTTCGTCGCCATCTTCCTCCTCCTCGTCATTCGTCCTCGTCAACGTCCTCGTTCGTCCACACCAAAAACTTACCTAAGGTTTGGATGGGTCTCTGACACCATTACTTTTTTTTATTATTCTGTATAAATTTTTTATTTTTTTGAAATAAAAAATCGAATAAAATGGCTTGAAGAGTCATATATATTACAATGTTAAATTATTTTTGCATGTGCAATTTCTGAATTTTGGATGTGTTTCAAAAATATTTTCTGTATAATTTCATAATTTTAGATGTGTTATAATTATTTTTTAATGTTTAAATTTAAATTTTAGATTTATGATTTTGAATATGTTTCAAAAAATATTTTTTGTATAAATTAATAATTTTAGATGTGTTACAATAGAAAAAGAAACTACAATTAAAAATATTTTAGTTTGTGTATATAATTATATTCGACCATTCATCACTAAAAAATCGTAAAACAGATCCTGCATTTTATCAAAGGTACAATAAGTAAGGAATTAATTTTTTTATTGTACAAATAGCATTTTCTATAAAATAAATAGTACACTAGTATTTCTTTATCATCAGTTATTTTGATATTTCAACGTTTCAATCCTTTTTTTTTTTCTTTTGCTTTTACTCTTGACAACGACACAAAAAAGTGTCAAATTTGATATTTTTAATCATTCAATTCTCACAATCCGAAAATAATTCGCGAAAAAATTTTGTCCCAAAAGAAATTACGTCATATAAAACATGGATCACATGAGATTAAGATTAATTTAAGTTTGTGGTATCCTTAAAGTAAAAATAGAAATATGAGAAATATAGCATGTGATAAAAAGAGTTGATTTTGTGTGAGGTTTCCTGGTTTAGGTTGATTTGGCTGATGAAAATGGAGATATTGGCATGCAAATAAAAGATTCATGGTTGATTGAGGAGTTTGATGAACATGAATAGCCTCCTTTCGTGCATTTGCAATCACATGCATGTGGCTTAATTAGTGCCATGCCGACTTGCAATAATAGCTAGCTATGCTTCTTCATAAGATAACACATTATGGATGTAACACGTTACGTTATTACTCATTAGAATTAGGATTGTATATATGATACCACAAACATTGAAACATAGCATGTGGAATTGGAATTGGAATCACTAGCTTAGCCAGCCACTACTTTCATACAATTCTGATATGTTTGCCAACGCTTCACATTCACATGTTGAAAATCAAAATGAGCTGCGCTTGAGACATCTTATTCTTCTTCTTCTTCTTCCATGAGATTATTGTGTCCTTTGTGACATGTGTATGGCTAAATCTAGAAAGGAGAAACAAAATGAATTGTCCATAATAAGGGTTTCCTCCAACCTAATTTGTCCTCCTCCTTTTTCAGTTCTACAAATTAGGCCATTATTATTGATAGCATGCACATGATGAATTTGTAAGAACTTAGCTTGTTGTATTCGGGTATTTCCTCTAACATATTTGTTTCCTTTGTTTTCTTCTGCATGGAAATTGTGGGATGCGCCTACCTTCTGCCTATTGCCTAGCATAAGACATGTGATACATCTAAGTTTATTTATGCAATTGTCACACAAGAAAAAGGAGGGGCTAGAACCCTGTTTTTCAAGGATCTTATTAACAGTCTAAACCCCTTTTTTTAGACTGTTTACTGCTAAGTTTCTCTCTTCTATGGTAGACTAAGACACAACTACTCAAATAAAGATGTTAAAAATATCTTTTTACGAAGATTTTTGTGTTAAAAGTGTACTTTGTTTGTTTAGCTATATTTTTAAAAAAATAACACTTTTACAATATATTAAAATCAAACCTTACAATTCATCATCTAATGATAAAAAAGATTCATCTTCATATAAAGATAATTGTAAAATTTCATGGTAGTATCCAGCATACTAAGATGCCCATATGGCTTAAAGGGGTGGGAGGGAATAACTATTGCTGGAATGAATGAAAAAGGTGAAATAATATGGTAACACAAGCAACTTTTTTATTTTTTATTTTTTGCAATCTCAGACAATTGAATATTTAAGCAAATATTAATAATTGGCAAGCTTATTCCATTGGTGTGAACGAGTGTCAATACATTTCATGATGTTTAACACTTGTCATGAACTAATAATCAATCAAGAAACAATTCTTAAGCAGAGTATTGTATGCAAAATAAGGAGGGGTTTATTGACTTTATTCACATTACAAGTTTACCATCATCACTTCTTTTAATCTGGTCACCTACAACTTTTGTTATTAAATGAAAAACAATTGTTCTCTATCTATGACCATGGCCACTTAGCATCTCTCCATCTAAACCACCGGCTTCTTGGACTTGTTTCACCCAGACAACCAACATGCTCTTTTCCTCTTTCTCCATTCTCATCACTCAATCCACAGCATTGCAGCTTTTGGTCCCTTTTCAAAGCCTCTTCTCTGTATGTGGGAAATGTATATCTAGGGTGTTGCACTAAAGCCACATTTTT
>NC_029794.2:1695315-1700426 GCF_000816755.2 Arachis ipaensis | reverse complement strand
CATGTTGCCCTCAATACAAGCAATAGAAGACATGAAAAGAATTCCTCAACAGGTTGAAATTGTTCCAAAGGCAATATGTTGAATGAAATAACAGCTACAACACCTAAGCATTGTCCCATTGTAATTTTTTCTTAGGCCTCTCTGTCTGATTTATTCTCCTAACGTGCTGATTCAAATAAAACAAGGAAAGTCATATCCTCACAAAAATGGCAAAAGGCATCCATGCCATAGCCACACCTTATAACACAGCAGACATGTTATACAGAATTAGTCTTCATCTTTCCTATTACATGAAGATGATACAGCAAAAATCAGCATTTTAACTTCATTGTGAAGCAGATTTACATAAACTTCCTTTCATGGAACTATTTCAGTGTGTAACAGAATTTGCAGCAAATACTTGTATCAATTAAAAAAAACAGTAAAAAGAAGGTGTAGCCAAAAATTGAGCTTACATGCCAATATATCCACACCGCAACCTTATGAGGCATTAACCAAAAGAAAATTGCATGATCTGATTCCGATGATGAGGACAATCTTTTGGCTTTGAGACTGGCAGTAAAATAGTTTCCAAGCTCAGGGTGGTGAACTGAAATTGATATGTTAAGATTCTCTCCAGGATCATTTGCTTTAATATTCCAACTGCCGAGCATATCCTACCAAGTTCAAGGAGATGTTTACTATTAAGATGCAGGAAACCCTATCACAAGTAATTATGACTATCAATTTAGGCATGTGAAGAGCCAAGAAGAACGGAGACATTGGTTATCTGAGATACATAAGAAACTATCTAGAAATGTAGAAATGAAACAAGCAAAATGCAGAGCTTAAACATACCATGAAAGGACTAACATGCAAGGATTTTGCCACAAGATCAGAGTGTGGATTGAAAATAAAAGATACTCTTTCACCCCATGGTGTGTTTGTTACCTGAAACAAAAGGATTGATAGTAATGTGAGCACAGAGCAATCATACAGATTCTTGATTACAACTAGGCCTAAGAGAGGAATGCCACATACCTCAGCAATGCATTTGTTCAAACATGTAGAAGTGCCTTCAACATCATAACAATAGTACACACTCAATGGATTCTGCTCATATCCCACGCTAGGAGGGATGGTCAGCAGCAATCTGCGTAATTGAGTTCAAGTAATTATAAACCAAGACGGTTAAAAATAGTGAGAAGAGAAAAAAGAAGATGAAGTACATGGGACCATTGGTATGGGTGATTTGGCGAGCTTCATCGGCAGAGAGATGTTGGGGCAGCGCGTGGGGCGCACGTTCTAAGTCGATGAGGGCGTAGCGGACAGGATATTGAAAAGAATGGTTGACGGGGTGGCGGCGTTGGTGCCAGACGGTACCTTGGTAGAGATATATGTGGGTGGAAGGTGCCCAGCGGCGTAGAAGCGCGTGAAACGGAATGAGAAGGGAGAGCGTGAGAGTGGTGACCAAAGTGTAGAACATGGAACATAAGAGGTACACTATTTCCATTTTCGTTTCGACAAGTCCTTTGCTTTTCGCCTGCTCAAGTTATAAGCTATTAAGCTCTTTGCAGTTCGGCATTGTGGTTTGGCCACGTCACTCCAATCTCAATCTTTAATTATTGGGCCATTGGTGTACATGGCTTTGGGCCCATTGAGCCCAAACCCATGAAGGAGCTTGATTAGGCCACCAACAATGAGAAACAAGAAGAAAAGCATGGTCGATAATTCCTATGCTGTGCTAAGTGCAGAGTGCTAACACAAATCAAAGAGGGAGGCCCTTTATTACATCGCTCAACCATAACACCCTTCAAATTTCTCCGCCCCGTAATTCTGCTTTTTGTTTCTACATTCTTGATTCTCCAATATATTACCTTGCTCGCCCAGCTTCGATCTGCTATCTTCTCCGCTGATTTCAATGGCCACCCTTTTCCAAGGACTTCCATCTTCCACCGCATTCTCCTCCTCCAACAAATTCAACCACGTCCCAGCCCCTACATCCTTTTCAGGTACCTGGAATAAATTGTACTAATGGTGAGAATTGGTGCGACGGACTTTCTAATTCTTTTGAATCAAACCATTTTAATGGATATTGTCGTGGGGTGGGGTGGCTTAGCTAATTAGCTTTCACATAACTTCATTATCCACCAATGCTGCCTTTTCACTTATATAGCAATAGTAATTCTTTCTTGTGTTTGGTTTGTTTGCATTCCCTAATTTCATTCCATGTGTTATGTAATGTCTGTCACTCGTGTCAGTTTTTCTTCAATCAGTGATGCATTTGTATCTTCTAGGAACCTTGGTGATTTGAAATGTGGTTTGGATTTCTAGTTCTCAATATTTGTTGTTTTATTGGGTGAGTGTTAACTGAAATGTTGTTTATTCCACTTTGTGTACAACCTATGATGATTTAGAGAGGAAATCTAGCATAGTTACTGTCAGATCTGATGCGAGGTGGAGCCCTGTTCTTAACTATGCAACTCACAAGCCTCAGCGCTTGATTACTAATGCTGTTGCAGTAAGTTATCTCACTCCAATCATTCCTTTACCCCTTTTAAGGGATCATTTACGACAGTGAGATAGAGTTTGCATGATATTGTCTAATTTATGATTCGTTTGTGCATTGTTTGTAGACAAAGGCAGACAGTTCCTTGGCCTCTACGTCATCAAAACCTGGGTATGTTTCTTTCTATGTCTGTTTCGTGTATGCGTACTTATGCTTGACTTCTGGATTACAACTTAAGATTTTAGGATAACCATTCCTTGATATTAGTTAAAGCAATAAGGAACCTCAAGGTGCTGTGCCGCCTGCACAGTGCCTTCAGGTGAGAGACATTTCTCGGTTCTTGCTACGTGTTTTCATTTCACCTAGATTGAAAAACATAGCATGAGTTCAGTGATTCAGTTATGAATTAATGATCTTCATTTGCATTCAGACGATAGAAAATATAAGGAAACTATGACAAGGATTGTAAGCTTGGGGGCTTTTTTCTGACACTTAATTTAGAACCCAGTCAATACATGATTGGTTGAATTCTATTCTCTTATCGGCTATATTATTGGCAATTAAGGATGAACTGACAAGATCTACATTTGATTCTCAGGCATGAACTTCTCCTTTTTGAAGCCCTGCGTGAAGGTTTGGAAGAAGAAATGGAGAGGGATCCCTGTGTGTGTGTCATGGGGGAAGATGTAGGCCATTATGGAGGATCTTACAAGGTGACTAAGGGCCTGGCCACTAAGTTTGGGGACCTCAGGGTCTTGGACACTCCTATTGCTGAGAACTCCTTCACCGGCATGGGCATTGGAGCTGCCATGACTGGTCTGAGGCCAATTATTGAGGGCATGAATATGGGGTTTCTCCTTCTGGCATTCAACCAAATCTCCAACAATTGCGGCATGCTCCATTACACGTCCGGAGGCCAGTTTAAGATACCAGTTGTTATTCGCGGACCAGGTGGAGTTGGGCGGCAACTTGGTGCCGAGCACTCACAGCGACTGGAGTCATATTTCCAGTCTATCCCTGGCATTCAGATGGTGGCATGCTCAACCCCTTACAATGCCAAGGGGCTGATGAAAGCTGCAATCCGCAGCGAGAACCCGGTGATTCTTTTCGAGCACGTCTTGCTTTATAACCTCAAGGATAGAATTCCGGACGAAGAGTATGTATTATCGCTGGAAGAAGCAGAGATGGTTCGACCCGGGGAGCACGTGACCATCTTAACATACTCCAGGATGAGGTACCATGTGATGCAAGCCGCAAAGACATTGGTGAACAAAGGGTATGATCCGGAAGTGATTGATATCAGGTCCTTGAAGCCATTTGACCTTCACACAATTGGGAAGTCAGTGAAGAAGACTCATAGGGTGCTGATAGTGGAAGAGTGCATGAGGACAGGTGGAATTGGTGCAAGTCTCACAGCTGCCATCACTGAGAATTTCAACGATGATTTGGATGCTCCAATTGTGTGCTTATCTTCTCAGGATGTGCCAACCCCATATGCCGGAACGTTGGAGGAATGGACCGTGGTTCAACCTGCTCAGATTGTCACAGCAGTTGAGCAACTCTGCCAATAAACTATTGTTCTATTGATCAGGATTTCATTTTGCTATAGCTACAGCTACAACCTTCATTCCAATCTTTTACTTTTAGTTTTCTCCCACAACATAAACTTTGGATATTGTTTGCAATTTTTGTCTTCTTCTTTTGATATTGTTTTCAATTTGTTGCCAAAACGTTTTATTTTATTGAAATAGGGGCAGATATTAAATATGAGAAAGTGATCCATCATCCATGCTAAGATGTTATGTTATGCACCTCGTTCTGAGAAAGAAATAATTCTATAATAATATTTCCTTATGTTTATACAAATTGAAGTGCATATGAAATTATTAGATTAGACAGCATTGACGGCAATTTTCATGCCACGCTGACAATGACCAAGAAAACTACAAATGAAGTAGCTCTGTCCTGAGCGAAGCTGAATTTGATCATTTCCTGACCAGTGCACTGTCTCTCCAAATTCCCTTCCGATCTTTGGAATTGGAATGCATAGCTCGAAAAAGGACTTGTCTACTTCCATCACGTTGTGCATTCCAAACATGTAATTGAATTCTGCATGTGTATAACTAATAATTAAATGAATGAATGAAGAAAAATAAAAAGAAAAAGAGGATAATGGTGGGTGTTGCTGACCAAGTACATCACCAGCCATGAAAGTCTTTCCATAAGGCCAGTTACTAACGTTGAAGGACCAACCACGTGAATCCCCAACCTTGTATCTTAGTGCATAAGTCACTGACATACACAACAGTAGCATTACACCAATCATTGCACTACTTCCTCTTCCATCTCCCATCTTCTACTACTTGCATATTTAGCACTGCTTTACAATGGTTGAAGGAGACTTCATGCACAATTTTATAGCCGAAATTGAAAATTCATAAATCAAAACTGTTCCTCCTTATTCATAATATCTCTCTTCATTTAATACACCAATTAATATCATTTATTAAGTCTGTTATGTTTTTACCTTTCGGCAAAATTTAAACCAATGGAGCGTATGTGATTATTAGGACAGAATAACACAATAAATAATAGAGATCTAAAAATTAATATTTTTATATTT
>NC_029794.2:1694404-1694826 GCF_000816755.2 Arachis ipaensis | reverse complement strand
ATCTTTTAAAATTTTCTTTTAAATATATAAGTTATAATTTATTGATATAGAATTATAGATTATGTATTTATGTTTCTATTATTTGAGCCAACTCGTGAGCTTTTGGTGAGTCGAACTTGAACTTAAGAAATAGGCTCGATTGTTAATGAGTCGAACCGTGAGCCAAGCTCAATTTTTGTGAGCTGAGCATCAGCTCGACTCACTTCCAGCCCTATTCAACATGTAATTATAGAACACATCATAATTAAATTCTAAAGATAAACCTGCTTTTTTTTCATCCCTATTTATGGGTAAAAGAAAGGAGAAAATGTAACATTTATTAAAGATAGAGAGTTTATCATAATTTTATTTATTAACGTCTACTAACATTTAATGAATTTAAGACTTTTAAGGCATATATAGTCTGTGAGGTTTAATACAGA
>NC_029794.2:1693051-1693634 GCF_000816755.2 Arachis ipaensis | reverse complement strand
ACCCCATCCAAGCATAATTCATATAATATGATTTGACGGATATAGTGACATTTTACTATCACTTTTTTATTAGTTTATTGAATTATAATTATATTTCATAGTTTTTTTTTACTAAAGATAGGAAAACTCGAATCCGTAATCTCTTAGATGAGTATGAAGAGACTATATCATTTGAACTATAACTCATTACATAATTTCATAATTGGTCATTAAAAAAAATTTGATTTGAATTCTTCTGTCCACTAGATCCATGCATCTATGATCTATCCAATAAATTACCATGAAATCCGTACGGCACCCTGGACGGCCCACTTCCAAATGAACAGCCTTCACAACGAACTTTTTGGGGGTTTCTTCTGGAATTAGGGCTTTTTTAGGGTTGTTTTGGGAATGGAAATTTGTTAGTACAGACTGAAAGCTCAAATGAGGGAATATTATGGATACGGTCATACGGTGAAGCTGCTGCCATTATCAGAAGAAGTTTATTTTGCTTTGCTTAAATATAGAGATCCAGGAACCAGCCTCCAAATATATATATTTTTGTATACATTTTTCTTTATCATATAAAAAATAAGATACTGTG
>NC_029794.2:1687334-1692246 GCF_000816755.2 Arachis ipaensis | reverse complement strand
CTCCAAATAAATAGAAAAAATATAGGTAGACAATAAAAATATTAAATAATATGAAAAATAGATATATTGAATATTTAATTTATTAGGTGTGCAGATAGTTATTCTAATATTAAGATTTAGATGAATAACTTGAGGGATTTAGTGTATTAATGTATTTTACTTGAATTGGGTCATTTTTAAAATCTGTTGTTCACAAAACTACAAAAGTCATTGTCTCCCTGATAAAGTCCATATAAATATCAATCAAATTGGGTTGGTCTAGTGGTTAGCTCACTAGTCTGCTTAAGCAAGTGTCGGGGGTTCGAATCCCGAAGCATGCAGCAACCCATTGGCCAGCAGCAAACCCAATAAATATCTTCCTTCTATCTAAACATTTCACATTACATTGCCATATATTAGAGAGACAAGAAACAAGGAATGAACTAGTACTAACATTTCTCACACAAATGCATGTTGATCATGTGTCATGCGCACCTTTGTTTCTTTTTAAGAAAGAAGGAATTCCCTAACATTACATCATCGAAAAGCTAGGGCACAACAATACAGCTTTAGTTTTTAGTTTAATTAACTTGGCTCAGGTGGTCATTTTCCTTTTCATTTTCTTTCTTCTTCTTTTTATTTTTGGGTAAAAGGCTAACTTCGTTTTTGTTAAGATGAATGATTGGATAATCATGTTTCCCTCTTCAGTCTACAAGATTAGAAACTGTGATCATTTTTCAGTCAAACTCAGTAAATAAATTAAATAAATAAACTACTAAAAGTTGTTTAATAAAGGAGGGTGCAATCATGAAGAGATGAGTTAACCCATTAAGAGTGTATTATTGAACCGTAAATAAATTTTACTATATTCTGAATTTGAAATATGAAAACTTCTTTTCAACAGAAATCGTCAAAAGAAACTAATAAAAGACAATAAAGAGCGAGATTATATGACTAATTTGTATACCTCAAGAGTTAGATTCAATTTTTATAGCAAATGAAATCTTAATTCTTAACAACAAGTATCCTATTTCACATTCCAACAGCATGCATGATTACGGCGGCACTAGCTTTTAGTTCCTACCGTAAAGACGCGTAAAACGTATTTTTGTAAAGAAAAAGTACGAGAAGTCAATGAAATATTTGTATAATGTGTACAATGGAGATTTAGGGAGTATTAGAGATATAATCATTAGTGTTACTTTTTTTCATCAGCTGAAATTTTTGGGATGAGTGGTATCATGATATGATATTAAAGCTCTAGATCCGAAAAGTTAAGAGTTCGATCTTTGATGAACCCGAAAATCAGTTTATAGATGGTATAGGGGATGTTATATAGTCCATTGTACACATTGTACAAATAAGCCATTGTCTCCCTAGCCGGGCTCGTTTGTAAAACACTAATGAGTCGTATTATTGTTAGACATATTAATGAACCGATTATTTTTAAATTTTTTAACAAAATAAAATAAACCCGATTTTTTTATAACAATAACAATAAATCTTATTGTTATCAAATCTGGTCGAACCAACCAATTTACATAACCCACTGGATCATTTTTTTAATTTTTTTTAAACAAAAATCAGAAATATATTTATCTTTTTATTAAAAAATTTAAACATGATTCGGTTTAGATTGTGTAAATCGATCAGATCAAATCGGGTCTAATAATTATAGTGTGGACAATTGAGATTATTATTGTTGCTATAATAAATCGATTTTTTGTTTTGATTTATTAAAAAATAAATTATTAACCGATTTAATAAAAATATTCAATAATATCATGACACGTATAAACATCTTAAAAAAAAATATATTTTTAATATCTTTATCAAAGTGGTCTCCTCACATTAATTTTCAGATGTTTGCATTCATAGAGGAAAAAATAATTTCTGTATTAATTTGCTTATAGCAAGCTTGATGCACTTTTGGGCTTAGGACGAGTAGAGTGTATGTAACAACAAAGTTGGTGGAGCCATTAAACAGTTGAGTTTATGTAACACAGTTAAGGGTGAAAAATAGGAGAAACGCTGGAGAGGCTTTTTAATCTAGTTTATATTGCATAACTAACTAATTTTCTTTAGCTCATTTATAACGCATAAATTGTGGTAAGATTAAAAAAAATAAATTACCCTAAAAAATCAGAATACAAATTATTAAAAAACGGTTTATTTAAATTTTAAATAGAATATTTTATTTAAAATTTGTAATTTAATTTGATCTGTTTAAAAATAGATATATTCCATATATATATGAATTTGAAAAAAATAGGATTGGATTTTATTTGAGTTATATATATTGTACACCAAAAATATAATTTTATTATTTATGAATAATTTTAAAATAGTTTAAAACATGACCAAAAAAGAGCAGAATTCTTTTTACATGTGTTGGGGCTAAAATGACAAAAACAACATTATAAGGAGTTTAATTTCTTTTTAAGTGAAAATTAAATTGGTAGAAATATAGATTGATTGGAGTTGAAATATAAAGAATGTCGTCTAGTTAAAAATAAACCAAATTTAGATGTTATTTCATTCATCACTAATATGACATATTATGAATACTCTTTTATCCAGATACCTTTTTGACACGAGAATCATCCAAAAACATTTCTGTTAATTAATCCATTTAGTAACTAGCTAATTGGAATAAGAGAAGTAAGCTAAATATGATATTCTACCCATTAGACAATGTACTCTTATTCCAGAATAGCTTGAAATTATAAAAATGACTTTAACTCACTACTATCGACGTTTTATCTTCCCTCATTCTCTAACATAACCTCGTTTTTGTCTTGTTTATGTGCCAAAACAGAACAACGTTATTTTGCCTTGTGTTTAACTTAGCAAGTCATAGCTAGATTAGCATTCCATTAGTTGATTCAAAGCTGAAAATGGTCCAGGACCAATATAATGCTTAGAGCTAGATCTCAAAAATCAATATAGTGAATTTTGAATTTGAGGAATTAGAATAATAAAAATCGTGAATCTCAAGAACCACTATGGAGATTTAATCTATCCTTTTAACTTCAATTAGAGTACCAAAAGATATGTTAATAATACTCGTAATAAACATGAGTAGCTAGAGTTCCTGCTTCATTCCATTTTACGCCTATTTTCAAGCACATAAAGCTAAGCTATTTTGTAAGACATAGAAACATTTATATGCAGAGAACTCACTTGGGTAGCTCATCTTTCGAAATTTATTTAACACCAGCTCTTGGCTACACAAAGCAACCAAGAAAATTCACTTCTCTACACTATATTGTTTGTTTGTTCAAGGGCTAAAATTATAAGCAAACTAACTGAATGACACACCCAAAAAAATAAGGGATTAAAACAGAAAAATAGCTTGGCATGACAAGATTATGAAAGACATCAATCTTGTATTGGAGCTCATTAGTTAAGCTCAGCATATCTCATGTCAAGGCGCATATATAGAATGCTTCATAAACTTCTCAGCACACCTCTTAACACAGTTTTCTCTTGTTTTTGCAGGAATTTATGCTTGAATGTATCCACACTGATCCATACTGAAATCCTCAGCTTCCAGAGCTTTGACCAAGCTTATCCACAACAGAAAACGTAAGATTCGAATTCTCCCAACTAACCGAGATTAGCTGAATCTCCCAAAGTTACCGAGATATGAGGACAAAACAGAAAATATCCATAACAGACCCACTAGCAAGCTCGGTGTAACGGCAAAATCACTGAGCTTTTCCGTCTATATAAGTCACCTTCTAACCCCACTAAGGGGTACGATTTCTTCTCTCCTCATCTAAGTACCGAAGAAGAAAGACACTTCAGTCCACACAAGATATCTGTTTTACTCTCTTTTAAAGTATTTTCCGTTATTTTGGAATATTATTGACTTGGGCGTCGGAGTCCCTTTTGCAGGTTCCACGCCAGCCTCGCCCCGGTTCCGAGGAGAACGTTCCGAGTTATAAAAGGACTGCCCAGCCTGATCGCAGACAAGCTATAATTCGGAAGCCATACTCCAGAACGAAACATTTGGCGCCTACCGTGGAGCCCGAGTTATAAGTAACTAACCCCATATCTTTTCTCTACCTGGCTCCCCTCCTTTGTTTTGCAGAGTTTCCATACCCAATATGGCGGACAATGGGGTAAACCAGAACACGCAGGCCGAGCTATTGACCATGATAGCAGAACTCCAAGCTGAAGTCAGAAAAATGGCGGAGCAATCTTTTAAAAACTCGGCCGAGAATGACTCGAACAAAAAAGGAACTGAGTCTTTGGGTATTACGCCACCCAAGGAGAAGCTTACACTCGACAACCCCTTCTTAAAGGAGGTCATGAGCGTTCAAATGCCGGAGAATTTCATGCTCCCAACCAGGCTAAAACCGTACGAAGGGATCGGAGATCCTCGGGTGCACATAAAAAAGTTTCAAAAAAATATATTCATAAAAATAGATATAATATGATCACAAATATAATATAAACAAATATGTTAAATAAAAAGTTAAACCAATATGCTTACCAATGTCTTTATTAAATTTTGTAAATTGGAGAATAAGTATGTATTCGGTTGTTTGGTGATCACATAGATAATTGAATAATTGAGTTGTAAATTGATCTCACAATGTGCACCTTATTTTTTTTCATTTCTAAATAAAAGCAAGAATTAAGTAAAATAAGTAATAATATATAATGAAAAAGATAAAATATTTTGCATATGTATAGATAATTGTTACAAAACAAAATCTTATTGTGAAATATTAAAATTTCACATACTCCAAATCATGAAGATCAATCACAATGTAATGGTCACTTCTTCCTGTTTTTTATCATGATATAAACTCTTCTTTTCAGTTAAGAGTCTGATAACATCTAATTAAAAAAAATTAAAAATATCAAATTAAGGACATATTATTATTATTATTATTATTATTATTAAGGTAACAACTTGCTA
>NC_029794.2:1666106-1680494 GCF_000816755.2 Arachis ipaensis | reverse complement strand
ATAATAAAGATAATAAAGATATTTTTTTAAATTAGTATAATTATGCATTATTCATTAAATTCATTCATTTTGGAGGAAAAATTGATTCATGAGAAATTGACACTTCACTTTCATTAGTTGAGAGAAAACTCAGTTTTAATATATTAAGTAGATAGATAGATGATACTATATTTTAGTTGTACTTGTCAAATAATAGTAACAAATTATAGGAAAATGAATTATATCTTTAAAAGTTTTGAATTGTTTTATGCAGATTTTTGGTTAATTTCTCAATTCTTTATTAATACTATAATTTATATATACTTGTTCTCTCTTAAAAAAAAAAAGAAAAATACACGTGCCACTAAGGAAGAATAATTATATCTTTAGTTAAAAATATTAACTATATTTAAAAATGAATAACTTCTATTTATAATTATGTTTTTAAATTTAAAAATCCGTTATATTTATGTAAAAATTTATCTTTTTTTAAAATAAGTAATTCTAGTAACCAATAATAAGGGAAATACCCGTATGACAGTACATAAAAGTTTTGAAAGATATATTTTTCAAGAGTGAAAGCAGTTTTTTTGTTTTCTTTTCCTTTTCCTTAATTACCTAAACAAGCTGTAAATAATTATTTGAGAAAGAGGAGGTTAGTTGAAAAACAAATAAAAAAGAAGATAAGAGAGCGAAAGCCTCATGTTTGGGATTTGCGTGTGAAACAAGCGAGTGGAAAAGCGCGTGGGGATTGTGTTTGCATACAATAAAATAAATCAAATCTTTCTCTCAAATGGAATGAAATCATTCATCACCCTCTGTTTTTAGTTTTTAATTTTTATATCTATGTATGCTTCAAAAAGCAATCTCAATTCTCATCTCAAGTCACCGTCTTTCAGCCTATAATATACTTCACCAGCTACCTCCTTCCTTCTTGTAAGTTCTCTTCTCTGTGTTTTGCTTTGCTGATTGCTGTTTCGGATAAAGCTGAGATTTTTTCTATGTGCTGCTTCTAAGCTTTTGCCTTTTTGTAAATTGGTATCTCTGTGTGCTCCAAAGTTAAATTCTTTCCAGTTGATGGTAAAGTTACTGGCTTTCATAGAATTTTGTGTTTGTTGAGGAGGATTTTGATTTTGGGGGGAATGAAATCAAGTTTAGTTGTGAAAGGGAGGGTTTAGGATTTGAAGATGCAGCGTGTTCGATTTTCGTCTCAACAGGGAGCAGTACACAAGTTAGGAGACCCTCAAATGACATTATCTCCCAAGTTTAGGTTAGCTGTGATCCAATCTTCATTGGAATATTCTCTCAGGGGAGACCCCTTAATACCGGGCCTGCCGGACGATGTTGCTCTCAATTGCCTTCTCCGGCTGCCGGTTCAGAGTCATTCATCGTGTAGAGCTGTATGCAAGAGGTGGCATCTGCTACTTGGAAACAAAGAGAGGTTTTTCACCAACAGGAGACAATTGGGATTCAAAGACCCCTGGCTTTTTGTATTTGCCTACCACAAGTGCACTGGAAAGATCCAATGGCAGGTTCTTGACCTCACTCACTTTTCGTGGCACACTATCCCTGCAATGCCCTGTAAGGACAAGGTTTGCCC
Organism: Arachis ipaensis; assembly: GCF_000816755.2. Taxonomy (NCBI): domain Eukaryota; kingdom Viridiplantae; phylum Streptophyta; class Magnoliopsida; order Fabales; family Fabaceae; genus Arachis; species Arachis ipaensis. Next base: position 1,678,915 of record NC_029794.2, on the reverse strand, counting down.
CCATGGTTTTAGGTGTGTTTCGATTCCCCGGGATGGCACTCTTTTTGTATGCGGTGGTATGGTCTCCGACGTCGACTGCCCTCTTGACTTGGTCTTGAAGTATGAGATGCAGAAAAATCGTTGGACTGTCATGAATAGGATGAATACAGCAAGGTCATTTTTTGCCAGTGGAGTAATTGATGGGATGCTTTATGTAGCTGGTGGGAATAGCACTGATCTATATGAGCTGGATTCTGCTGAGGTATTGGATCCTCTCACTGGAAATTGGCGCTCTATCGCCAGCATGGGAACCAATATGGCATCTTATGATGCAGCAGTTCTCAACGGGAAGCTTCTCGTCACGGAAGGCTGGTTATGGCCCTTTTATGTCTCTCCAAGGGGGCAAGTCTATGATCCCAGAACAGATAATTGGGAAAACATGGCTGTTGGACTTAGAGAAGGCTGGACCGGTTCAAGTGTCGTTGTTTACGGCCACTTGTTTGTTGTCTCTGAGCTTGAAAGAATGAAGCTAAAGGTCTATGACATGGAAACAGACTCCTGGGATGCCATAGATGGTCCCCCTTTGCCTGAGCAAATATGCAAGCCTTTTGCTGTCAATGCTTGCGATTGCCATATTTATGTCGTGGGCCGAAATCTTCATGTTGCTGTTGGTCATATCTCTAGACTGCTTCCAGACGAAAATTCTGACGAAAAATGGAGCTTCAGTGTTCGGTGGCATGTAATTGATGCACCGGAGAGTTTATCTGATCTCACTCCTTCAAGCTCTCAGGTGCTGTTTGCATAGTTTTTCTTATTCTCTAGTACTGTGGTAAGAATGTTATCTGAATAAAATGTAATTAAATATAATTATCACAATAGTCTAGAAGTTGTAATCGCAGTGTGAGGGGATACTCTTTCGAATTATATTAATGGAAGTACCTTCTTGTGGTTCATTGAGCTCTATAACATGTTTTTTTGTCATAATTTCTAGTAATATGTGTCTTTTTGAAGCCATAGTAGATTAAAGTTTTGATGGGATAGAAAGGAAAATAGTGTTTCGGTGTAATTTACACATAAGCCATTTTCCATGTTAGCCCTTTAGTTGCTCAACTTAACTGCATACATAGGAACTAAATATATCATGTGAGAGACAGAGACTGCAACAATAAAATGTTCTGCAATTTACATGCTTATTCATTTTACTTTGTCCATTAGGCTTCTTATAACCATAGATTGATTAACAGTAAGTAGGTTATAGTGACTTATATAGCTTGGGACAATTGAACAAGAACTCAATAGTCTATGAACTGGAGCCTTTTTACCTCACAGGTTAAACTTAACCAATCATGAGCTGTGCTAAAGGAAATGCAGTACCTAGTCATGAACCATTAACATATTAAGTAAAATTTTAAAACAGAGACCAAATTGTTGGCCCAGAGGGACCAACAACTTGATGGAAAAGACTTGTGATTGTCTTAACACCTTTAAATATAAGCCACATTTATTTACCAACTGTTCTTTAGAATTGATGTACATTGGTTTTATGCATGTATCTGTCACTTCCTGAGAATTCCCAAGTTGTACATGATTGGATTTTGCTAATATATTCAATTCCCGTAAGAAAATTTCTCCCCCTTGTTGACCAAGTTGATCCCTCTGTTCCTAGGTAGCGTTTGTTTTGAGATATTGGGACAGAGACTTGAAGACTGAGACTCAGTATCATGTTTGTTAGCTCAGAGACTGATACTAAAATTTATGTCTTTGTTCCCAAAATTTCAGTATTTCAGTACCTCCAAAAAGTGGGGACACAGGGACTAAAATTTTTAGAGACGAAGACTGAAACTTTAATAACATTTTATACCTCAAATATCCTCATTTCAATTAATTAATTCTAATTTTACCGTTTGTGCAAATTAAATTAGAGCTTCATTCTTGTTTCAATTTCTGTCTTCTACTTTGTACCAAACAGAATACTAAAATTTATTTCAATCTGTCTCTTAATCTGTCTCTCAGTCTCAATCTTTCAGTCTCTGTCTCTGCACCAAACGCTGCCTAAAAGACATTATAGGCTTTCTTAATGGTCAAAGAAAGCCGCATTGATACTCATTACTTGTGCAAACCAAGTAGTGATGGTGTTGTGTAAGTATGGTATTTTCCAAGATACACGACACTAGACAACTGATGATGGTGTTAATTATGCTATTCTTTAGTTTGTTGAACTCCTTGAATGCTAGCAAGTACATACTTTAAATAGATTTTAATGCTTTGCAACAAAAGGGTGATGTGCTGCTTGCTTGTGAAGAGGATGTGGTCATATTAATTAATTGAATAATTTGATATAGGGTAGGGTGAACCAAAGTCTATGACGTTTTTTTCTTAGATCCACGTTTCCATTATTGTAATGTAAGTAGCAGAATGTTATGTTGCACGTGCTACTGTATTCATTGTGAAGATATTGATAATTGATCAGAGTGGGCTGTTGGGTCCATGAATTTGGTTTTGGTTTTGGTTGGTCATCTCAAATTATAACTTGTTTTGGTGGTTGAAATCATACTTTTAGGTGAGATAGGTTACCTAGGAGTGGTTGAATATAGTCATTAGTCTTTTTAAGAAAGGACTACAAAATATGAGAAAACATTGAAACGATAGAGATGTACAAATAAGTTTGTATGTCATATGGCAGAGGCATCTTTTATATTTATGTATTAGTCTATTTATTCAAATAAGTTTGTATCTTTTCATTTTCATATAGTCTCCTAGCTAGTCCAACCTAACAATACCTTTATTAATGATATAAAAGTAGATAATTTTAATCCAAAATGCTAGATTTTAATTAATAACATCAAATACATAAACAATTTTGTATTTTAAAAGAATTTCTTTAGAGCACTAATTGGACTGAATTTTCTTTTTAAATAGTTTAATGCGAGAAACTGAGAATTATTAATCAAAAGACTATTACAAACTAATGAAAGTTAGACCAAATTGAATATTGTTGGAACCCTATGTTGCTATCAAAGCAGTGGATGCAGCAGATAAGGTATGGTTGCACTTAGTTGAGTGAATGTAAAGCAAGAAGCCAATCAAACCTTGCAGCTTATTGACATCTCCCCTAATTACCAGTGTCTTGGGTCAAAGAGTCAATTTTGAATTTTCCCACAGCTAAAAAAGAAAATTCAATGATTATTTATCTTTATGTAAAAACCATAGTTATCAGAATCGGACTGGACCGACCAGTTTGATAAAAAAATCAGTGAACCGGTGGTCTGACCGGTTCGATTGGCAAATTGGACTGAACATGAATGCGAATCGGTCAATGGTGATCAAATCTGTTGAAAATTGGCCGGTTCGCGCCGCAGATCACATTAGAACCGCCGCAGGTCCACGGTGCACCCGTGGGTCGCCGAACCGCGGGATTGGCGACCCACGGGATTCGATCAGGAGACCGCGTGAGCATACAACCTCCCCCTTCCCGCTATGCAAACTTGTTCCTCAGTAATGTATATGACAAAAAGTATATATATAACAAAACGTGAATGATTTTTTATTTTTTATTTTTATCCTTTTAAAGGATGATTTACATGAATACTAAACAAGTAACAATACATACTATATAAATACATTGATATTAATTGTTTATCTTTTGTTTTTTTTTTCCATTTAAATTGAAAAAATATTTTATACTAGTGACTAATTTATTATCTCTTTTTGTAGTATAAATTATATCTAAGAATTGATATTTAATTGTTATTAATATATTTTAAAAAATATGCATTTAACTTTTAATTTTAATTTTATAATTTTATATCTTTATTTAATTATGACCGGGTCAACCGAATTAATCAGTGACCCACCGGTTGAACCAATGACCCAGTGACCCAGTCGTATGACCAGGTCAAATACCGGTTCAGTTCTAATAACTATGGTAAAAAAATGCAAACTTTTTTTTTGTTTGCACCAGGGTATCCATTAGGCCGGAAGCCCAATGACTAATCCCTCGGATACTGCAGAGGCACACAAAGTGGGCGACCCTCCCAAGCAAGCAAGCAAACTCCATTCCCATCCTCCAGTGAGTATGAACCCGGGAGAGATGGTTAAGGGACACAGACCCTCATCCATCTGTGCCAACTTGCGTTGGTAAAATGCAAACTTTAATATAAGTAAACTTGTTATTTTTTTTTTTTTGGTAGTCAACTTGTTATTTTGTATTTATGATTTTCGAGAGAGTCCAAACGTAAGCAGCCCACGAAAAGCCCACAATAGAAGCCCATGAAAAGTTTGATAGTTTACTTTATCGATGGATTTCCTTCGTAAACAGAGAGAGGGATCGGTGGGAAGAGGAAGAAGCTAAGTAAAATCGGGAAAAAAATGGGTGCCATCACGAGCGCGGTGATAGCAGTGGCGGCGGTGCTTCTCGGATGGGCCACCATCGAGATCGCATGCAAGCCATGCCTCGAAATGGGTCGCGAAGCCATCGATCGTAATCTGAACCCCGATTACGATCCCGACGACGATAACCGTGCAATTCGCGCACCTCTTAATCCCTCCTCCGCTGCCGACACGGATGAATCCTCCTCCTGTGCACCTTCCACCGCCGTCAAATCCGTTTGAGCTGCCACACTCATGATCATCACCCTCCGCCTGATTGGTATCGTCGTTCACTTCCTTCTGTAACTCAAATCAGCGCTTTTTGTTTTGGAAGAAGAACAGAGAGAGGAAAAAGGATATTTTTCCCTTTGTATGTAGGGTTGAGTGTGGGGATGTTAGTTTGATTAAATGTAATTTCAATGTTAGTGAATAATGAAACGTTTGAGATTCGTCTACCTGATTTTACTGAAATGGAGATGGCGATGCTGTGAATTGTTATTAGCAAAGTTTAAAAATGAATGTTTGATAGTAGTAGCTTCGTTTATAGTGCTCTTTTGGAAATTATTAAGCAAGTTTAAACACTGTATTATTAAGGAAAAGAAAAATGACCAAAACCACGTTATTATTTAACTTGATAATGTGTTAGCTTCTATGATTTTCCAGGTGCGAAGTTGTGGAGAAACGACAGAACTCGTTGCTTCACACAAAGCGACTTAAACAAAACGTGGCCAACCGATAACCGTACGTCATTCAGCGAGAATGGAATCACAAGAACTATTTTTTTGGGTCATGAAGTGAGAAGTTATTTTTTTAAAAGAAAAAACTCGATGGTATCTCCCACTCATCGCGATTTGTTTCCCTTGTTTATATAGCATTATTGCAACAAAACATAAATGGAATGGAAAGTTATTGGCCCAACAACTTAATTTGTATCTAAAATAAGATGACATTTTGTTGATGATACCATTTATCTATTAATTCTATTGAATTTCTCGATCATTTTGGAGAATGACTTTGAGTCGCCGAGAATCTTGTATAAAAGGAAAAATTATCATGCGAGATATTATGCTTTACAATAATAAAGTACAGTTGTCGATGAATGGGGGTGGAAAAAAAGAACGGGAATCCACTGTTACTGTACATATGACGAAGGATCAAACATTAAGTTTGCCCCACGTCATTTGAAAATGTGAAAGACTATGCCAGATAATTGTATATTTGGGGGTTGCTCTTGTCCCTCTCCAGATACTCTCTGTCAATCAGGCTTTCAATCCTTTTCTTCAAATCAGCTGGTTTTATTGGAAACTTGAGCTGTTCATAACAAACCAATTCCTAAATCAGTATCAATTATAACTAGTAGGGATTAATAAAATGAGGTGTGGTAATGACTTACCTGTTGGAAGAGTTCGGTAATAAGAAGGGTGTGACTAAGTACTTTCCTTGTCTTCATTATCCTCACAATGGCAGCATCAATCTGCCACAAAAACATACGAGTCATAAGCTTTGTGAGATGAGGTGTACAACGCAAAATTGATATAATTTTTTGTTTTAAAAAAAGAACACAAGAAAAAACCTAGGGCATATACGATAATATTGCTTGCATGCAACAGGATTCCTAACCGAGGCATATGCTCTTGTTTGGTTGGACTTGGCAATTTTTTAAGGTGTCCAGTTTATTTTATCTATTCATTTTAAATTGAGATAAAAGTTTTATTATTATTATTATCCTGTTTTATAACCCAAAAAAAATATCCTGAAAATGGGAAATAAAATGGAAACAGGGTGGTGCCGCCATTTCAATAAAGTTAAAATAAAATTATAAACTTAAGTTGAAGATAGAAAACAAATCAAACACCTATATATGATATACAAAAATGCTATTTATACACCAAAACCAGCCACTAGTATAAAAAACATGTTCAGAATACAAAGTACACATCGGAAACGAGTTAAACAACACATGTATTTATACATAAATACACGATGGCTGATTTTGATAGCTGATTTTAGTGTACATCTACCATGATTGATATATATATGTTGATCTAAATTGCCTACAATTCCATATTGTAATATTTATGAATTTTAATAATGTAATATAGAAAGGATTAAATTAATGCAGTTTTTTACACCTTTTATCCCTTGAAATCTCTACAACTTCAAAGGTCACAGAAATGAAAAGATTTGATTGGGAGTGTTGGTGCATAAAAATTGTTCTTCAGATAACATCTTTTCTCATTATTGAATCCAACAGCTTTTCTTTTAGCTTGAGAATTTATTTGAGTGAGCTTTTCTTTAAACTTCAATAACATACAAAGACAAAATATTTTCATGTACTATGGCCTATTGGCCTCTAAGATATGATCTTGAAAAGGCTTTTGAGAACAGAAAATTGACCTGATACTGACGGTCTTGGAAAACTCTTTCAGTGGTGCTTGTGTTTTCCTCCACTGTCTCCTTCAACTGAATGGCATTCACCTGTATTCCAGATGGTGAAGTTAACTCAAATGAAAAATTTAGAGGACTAAAACCAAAGAAAAGCAAAGTCCTTAACTTCCAGAATTGAAACAAAAGTGAAAGTTTGAGATTTCATTTAATCAGTTTTCTAGTGTGATCTAAGCAATGAGGGTGATACCTTTATACGGTAAAGAGGAGCTGTAAAGCCATCATTAAAAGAGAATGAGTCATCATCCTCCACATCTCTACCCTTCGGCGACTGTTGCAGGTTCATCAAAAGAAATCTCCATTAAGACACTAAAAAAGGACCATAATTACAAAATAAATTTTATACACTGGTAATTCTCTAAATGATTCCAAACATACCTTCTGTAGGACACGAACTTTTCCACATGCAAGTGATTGCAGAGTCCTTCTCAGTTCTTTGTCCTCGATACTGGTAGAGTCCTTGATATCTTGAAAGCTCAGTTTCTCGGCATCATTGAATAGCATCAAAACAACAGTCTGAAACTCAATCAGGAATGCAAAATGAATCCATCCAAAAATGTATGCAGTGCTATATAGACAGCAATACAGATAAAGAAATGATGTTACATAAAAAGGTTTTGATAGGCAAACCTGAAATAGGGAGACTGCCAACTCCTTTTTCCCTTTAGGAAACTCTGCCTTCAAGACACAGTGACCTAATGAATTTTGCCACATCAAACGCCTTCCACTGTATTTGCTAAGATAGAACTCTTTGAAAATATCCTGAAGGAAAAGGAAAAGAAAACGGCCATGCCAGGTGAGCCACTGTCAGGGCCACCAAAAGTTGAAGAGTATTAATCAGGGCTAGTGCTGAACCTGGTAAACATTCAATTCATGAGGAAGTCTAACATCCATGGGTGGATATGTTGGCCAGTACCTGCACTCATCCAGCAACTTAAAGTCAATGGAGTAACTGAGAGCAGTAAGTTATAGATCATTATAGCTAAGAAACAAAAGACAACAGCTTACCCAGTTGTCAGGACATGAACACTCATTTCAATTCCTGATGGGAGTTTTGTCCTTGCTTGGGATGACTGTTTGAAGGACTCATTTATTTCTTTTGATAATTCAATGTCCTGAGGGAGAAAATATGCAAGAATCTATGAAATAAAAGCTTGGTAATCCATTAAGTTAGTCAGGTCACGTTGATCATAGTTACAATGAACCATCAAATTAGGACACAATATCACATAAATGGACACTATCAAAGAAAGTTACCATAATCTTTGTTCATTCAGCAAATTTAAATTTAAGTCATAGTTATTTCATACAAGGGACCACTCCATAGTTGCTGATATGCTGTAGATTTTTACACAACTACAGAAGTATTCACTGGAAGAAGACTTATTTCTCATTTTTCAAACCACAATGGCTCTTCAAATAGAGAGGGAATTTGTGATTCAAAACCCAGTTTCAGCCCCACAGCTGGATCTTAATCGGGACCAAGGACCATAAAGAGAATTTCTCATCAGATACAGATTCTTAATTAAAGGAAGAAATTGAAAATACTATGATTGGTATAGAGAGTACCCACCCAATACGTACCAAACCAAGAGTCTACTAAAGGAATAAAATTGCTAGCCTATAAATTGATTCAGATTATACCTTAAACATTCCTTCCAATTTGTTTGTGAACTGACTGCCACACTCAGTCTTCAACTGTATTGATGAAAGAAAATGGTTAACATAATAAAGTATATTAACTAATTCAGAAATTAAATGGTAAAGGAAATTGTCAACCTTGGATATCATAGACTTCTCTGCATCAATAGAAGCACTTTTTCCCAAAAGAAGTCTTTTTGCAAGATCTTTCTTATAAAAAGCTTCAAACACATCTTTGCCCTTTAAAACAAGAAATGTCAAGTAATGTTGTCACTATCAATATTGAGAAAATATCAGAAGAAATTTAAATGAAAAGTACAAAAAACAGTGTTTATTGTGTAGGTGATTCACCAAAGAAAAATTGAACAAACCTGAATGAACCTAAATAAAACCAGGACTTTATCAAGTGTTCCCTCCAGTTCCTCTTCAGAAGTACCCTTGTTACCTGCACGGAGCTTCTCATCTAAGAACTTGGCAATCAACTCTGCTGGTCGGTTCTGTCACACATAAAATAGCAACAGAGTCAGTTGACTGCAAATCACCAAAACAGAAAAAGAAAAAATCCCCAAGTGTAAAGGAACCACTTCACCTATCTTGAGGAGCTTTGATATTTCACAAGCTCTCTCATGGACACAATATAGTTGATTCATAAACAACGGATGCAGAAATTTATTCAAAATTAGCATGTTATGCTCCATTAAACATAACAGCTAACGTAGATCTTGTTGTCGCATGTTTCTTATGAAGATCTGATTCAGAGACTGTAGCCCATTTTTTTTACAAGGTAGCTAAGTGTTAGCGGAAGAAGCTGTTTCGAATTCTAAGTGGGTAGATGTCCTCTCCAGGTGTACTTGTGATACACTTTGAAATGCTTTGGCATTAAAAAGAAGGCTGTTAGGGTTAGGCTATGTTTCTAAATTAAAGCACAGCTTATGGCCATTCTATGCTGAAGTTGATTGATAAGGAAGTGCAAATATCCAAGGATGTCTGTACTCACCTTTTTATTCTATTAAAAATTGTATTACAATCACAGCAACCGGTCACAGTCATAGTATTTTCAAAACATTGAAAGCAATTCAATGGCATGTAAAAGACATCAGCTATATTGATATCTGCAGCCATGGTATTTGTATCAGGTTTGGTTTAATGATTAGGATATAAAATGTTTACTTATGATAGCTAGAGGATAAAATGGTTTGGCAACATTGCTTTTACTACCTCACAGGATCAAGTCCGTGGCAATTGCAAGACTAAAAACTTGGAAGTTAAATGGTAGCCATAAACTTGAGCAGGAAAGTGGAATTAAAGGAAAAAAAACTCAAAACAGTTGGCCCACAACTTACTGAATTTCTATCTTGAGACTTTAACAAAAATAGGAAAATGACAACATAAAAATGAGAATACCTGTCGTAGATTGATAAGATGCTCAAATGAATCTTTAATGGTGTTAGAGAATACTTCATTCTTATAAAAACTTTCTTCCCATATTCTGTCAAGAGAAGCCTTAAACTCCAGAAGTGAAGAAACCATGTCTTTATCTTTCTCCTCATCCATAACAATGGCCTGCCCAGTTCTCCTGATATATGAACTTAGGGCTTGTCTTAGTGACTCAAGGGCATTGACCCTTAAAAAGAGTGAGTACATTCTCTGAAGGTCTTCAATGCGATTTCCATCCATAAGCACAGAGAAACCCTGTAACACCAAAAACAAAATTCAATAAATGGGAGAAAAAAAAAAAGAGGGGGGCGGGGGTGAACACCCAGAAAAATAATGAAGCTGGTAGCAGTCACAACCTTATCAAGAATGGCAGGTATATGACGTTCAAGAAGTTGCTTTTCTGCTGTGGCTATCAGCAGCTTCCTAGTACTCGCATCCAAGTAGATCAGGCATCTGTCATGTTCCTCTTGCAATCTTGTCTACAAAAATGAGTACAAAAATATCAATTCAGTACATAAACAATGTGGTATGGAGGAAGGGTTCAACTATGCAAAGATAACTATTATGCATGATCAGATAAAATACATACATGGCATGGCAAGATCCAATAGTTAAAGAACTACTTAAAGGAGCACATACAAATACCAACAATTCAAGCTAACAAGATAATAGAAGGGGATAAAGAAAAGGAAGCACCTCCACATGCTTCAAATAATCTGGAACATCTGATTGCTGCATGTATTTCATACCTTCAGCAGCATAAAATTCAGATGTGCATTCAAGAAATGGCTTCTCGAAGCTTTCTGCATATATTCCCAGTGCTGTGAACATCTTCAAAAGATGGTTTAGAAGCGTTCTATCCACTGCTTCACCTAATCTGAAATACCAGACGAACAACAGAAAAATGAAAGCTCCATCACAAAAGGACATTTATGCTCCCGTTCCCCCCCCCCAAAACATGATAATTTAGCTAATCTTTTTTTATGGTAAGAGAGATAAATTAATTCACATAACAACAAATAATGGTCATATATAATAAAGATGTATTCTACTGGACCGAGCCCCCCCCCCCCCCCCAAAAAAAAAAAACTAAAAAAATGATAATTTAGCTAATCTTTTTTATGGTAAGAGAGATAAATTAATTCACATAACCACAAATAATGGTCATATATAATAAAGGCGTATTCTACTGGGCCAAATTCATTAAAAAATAATTAACAAACTACTCAAGCCAAAACTATTCACAAAATTATCCTTTGTATTTCAACCAGTTACAATGGTTACTGATATATTTTGAAACAGGAAATCAGGAATATTACAAGTATTTACTAATTTTTGACAGCACATGCTCCCTCATGGTCTCATCAGTGTCATATCAACTCAGCCCATGCAAGGTAATGGCAAGAAGAAAATAAAATCTATGATGACAGCAAATAGAAAAACCAACGAAAAACACTCCCTGCCACCTGCATACATAGTCATCTATAAAGAGGTCTGACATTCATTTATAAGATTAGGATTGTAACATAAGGATTTACCTTTCACTTTCAATCATTCTTAGAAGACCGGTAACAGTTTTGTGTTCAACTTCAGGAGATAATGAAAGATGTTTGCGGAAAAGTTGTAAGCCCATGTCCCATAAGGACCGTACATTTGCTGTTTGCTTCACATATGTCCTATCCAGATACAAGGCTATACCTCGAATCATCAACATTTGGTCACAAAGATCCTGCCAACATCTCTCAACTAGAGATAGAAAAACAACCAAATCTGGGCTTTGTCCAACCAAAGACTGCAAAGCTGTAGATATATGTGCTTCGCATTCCGTTTCAATTCGCTGATAAAGATTTCCAGCCATTTTATATATGCAAAGATCACTGACAGCCTACAGAAGAGTTCAACATAAAATACTAATGAGCTATTTCACCATAAAATTCACAGGACAAACCCAAGCCAACCCAACTGTGAATAATAAATAATAACAGAATATCTAGGAATACCTGATAAAGCTTTTCCAAATCACAAGAGTCAGGTTGCTTCAAGAATATAGCACAAATAGCAGACTTCAATTTTGCCCATGTAACCTCCTCAAAATTTGTGGGCAGTGTTGGCTTACCTTTGAAAGGAAAACAGGGACGTATGAATAATAAATTTAGAAGTTGTCCCTTTGTAAAGCTAAATATTCAAACTTATTTACAATACTACTGTGCCAATTTGTTTTCCAAAGAAAAACAGGAAACTACAAATATGTTCCGCTTCCACATAAAGAAAACAAGCTTACAGTACCACCATGTGTTACATATACATTCACCATAATAAGAAAATACAAATAAGTTTAGATGTAGAAGACTAGAAGTTATTGATAGATATCTCTATAAAGTAAATCCCATGATATCGCATCTGACATTATATAAAGTGAATTTCAATTTGGATGCATTGAGTCTTTGCATTTGCATGATCATTCAAGTGAAAAATGCAAGACTGAACCACATTTTCTAATGTGGCAGGATATGATCGAAAGGCAGTTAGTGCATTAAATTTAAATTCTTTCTCTTGGTAGCTGCACTAAACTAATAGGCAAAAGTGAGTGTTTGGGTCTTACATTAGGAGCTTCTATGTTATGACTGACTCAGTAATTAACTTGTGTGGGTCTATAGACGTAAGAATGACCTAAATAAGTACACCTATTGAGCCCATCTTATTGTTTGCCAAAGAAACTGAACTGTTTCATATGGTGCTTCACATTTTAATAGACTTGGAAAAGCCAGATCAACAGAGAAAAAGCCTATGAGCTGAAAAACGGGAAGAATTAAAGAATATAAGCAGAAATGGAAATTAGGTTAATAGAAAGGGGGATTGGAGGTGCACCTTTGTGGAGCTTGATGAGGAGCTTCTTAGCGGGGTGGGGAGGCGTGGCTTTCTTGCGGGAAAGGTTGGCG
>NC_029794.2:1653045-1665987 GCF_000816755.2 Arachis ipaensis | reverse complement strand
GGGACATGGAGTCGAAAAGGAGGTCGTGGTGGTGAGAGGAGATGGCGTTGGAGTCAAGAGCACAGGCGAGGCCTTGCGACTTGGCTTTTTTCATAGAGCTGTTTGTTTCAGCTGGCGACGGCGACGGCGACGGCGACGAGCGTTTCGTTGAGGGCTGAGACATGAAAATGAAAACACAAGAAAGTGTGTGTTTCTGTTTGCGTTCGAGGGATTCACTTACAGCTCCACCACCACCACCACCATTACCATTTCTACTCAAAAAGAGTAGTGAGTGAGTGAGTGAGTGAGCGAGTGACGATGGATTTGAACACCTTCAGATCATGGATGGGATGAGATGGGATGCCTCGCTCTCCCTCTCCCACGCGCATTCCAATATTTTATGTTATGTTTTTCCATTATTTAATTTACACATAATTATAAACACATCAAAATTAATTGAAAAAGTTTTAAATCTTCAAATTTTGTACAGAACTGTAACCTTTTTTGACACTGTGCCTTGTTGCAATTTATTCCTTAATCTTTGCATGAAATGTAATTTAAATTTTCATTAAAGAATGTGTATCTCATACTTTATTATTATTATTATTATTATTATTAGAAAAAGTCTAGTGGACAGCAATTCTATCAAATTTTGACCAGTATGTAACTAGCAAAGAAAAGTGAGTCATTGGATGAAATCTTACACTAATCTTACACCATTAAAATTATCATTAATGACTATTTGATGATTACAAATTACAAAAGTTGCTGCCCTTAGCATTTCTCTTGTTATTATCTTGCCGTAGTACTAGTAGGCTCATAGCTTTTTGTTTTTTTGGTGAGGGATGTAGTAGGCTGATAGCTAGAGATTGTGTTGTTGGCAGTTCACAGTGACTTTTGTATTGGGTTGCAACAGCATTTGGCCCATTTCATCAGATGGAACCGCTACTTTTCCTGTACCATGTCCTGTGGGCCAATCTCTATACATGCATATTGCATGCAGTTAGATGCCCCACACACTTTTTTTTTCTTTTATTTGGAATGTAAAAAACAAATTGCCACGTTGTTTCTTGAGCAGTATTTATTTCTAGAGAGTGAAATTGAAACAGGATTTGAACACAAATTCCATTTTTTAGAAAAGAAATGGAATAATGGAATTATAATCCCACAAAAAGTTTTTTTTTACTAGGTAAAGTTTATATTTTTTTGTTATTATACCATAAATCTATTTTCTTTTTTAATTGAATGAAAAATATTTTTTATACCCAAAATTTTGAGTTTTATGTTACTCACTTTCAAAGATATGTCAGATCTAAAACATTTTAAATTAATTGATTGGAATGACAGTTTATTGTTCAAAATCTGTACAATAAAAATTTTAATCAAATCACACATCACAGTAAACTACACATTCTAAATCTTTAAGAAATTTATTCAAAAGATTCGTAATATAACTAGGAAGACATTTCAAATACCACACATGGGTTACTGGGCATGCGAGTTTTATATAACCCATTTGATATCTACGTATCCGAGAATCAACAAATTCTACCTCACATTGTTCGCAAAATTTTTGGTTGTCTTTTTTTTTCCCTCTCCGATCACTCGATAATTTCCACAAGCACAAATTCCACTTTTTACAGGTCCAAAAATTCTTTCGCAAAATAATCCATCTTTTTCAGGCTTATTAGTTTTGTAATGAAAAGTGTTAGAAACAAGAAACTGAGAGAGTAATCTGAAAAGTGTATTATTGAGTGTGATCAAGGGTACAATATACAAGGGGTATTTATAGGTGCTAAATGAATCAGAGTAATAAAGGCATAGAATCCTACAATTAATATACAGATATACTATATAAATATAGACTATACTAATTGATCTAAATTGATTCTAATGATTCTCTAACATCCCCCCTCAAACTCAAGTGGGAGCTAAGGATACCAACTTGAGTTTGGATAACAAAGTCCGGAAACGAGTCGGGTGATGAGCTTTCGTGAAGATATCAGCAGTCTGATCTAGTGTTCCAACAGCAATGAGACGAACAGCATCAATAAGGATACGTTGCCGAACAAAGTGACAATCAATCTCAATGTGTTTGGTGCGTTCATGAAACACATCATTATGGGCGATCTAAATAGCACTGCGATTATCACAAAAAAACATCAGTATGGGACGACTGAGGAGCACCCAGATCTTCGAGAAGCCAACGAACCGGGATAACTTCAGCAGTGGTGTCAGCGAGGGCACGGTACTCAGCTTCTGTGCTTGAGCGAGCAGTGAACGTTTGCTTCTTAACACGCCAAGAAATGAGAGCATCGCCAAGAAACAAACAGTAACCAATAGTAGAATGACGATCAGTGGGATCACCAGCCCAATCAGCATCGGAGTAAGCCTGAAGAGACAAAGAGGAATGGGCAGAAAAATAAAGGCCATGAAATAAAGTGCCTTTGATGTAGCGAAGAATGCGAAGAACTGCCGCATAGTGAGTAGTACGAGGAGCTGACAAGAACGGGCTAAGTACATGAACCGGATAAGCGATGTCTGGTCGGGTGACAGTCAAGTAGACGAGACCGCCAACTAACTGTCGATAGAGAGTCAGATTATCCAAAACAGTGCCATCCATAGCGGTAAATCGAACATTAGGCTCAAGAGGAGTAGACTCAGTGCGACTATCTGTAATCTCAGCGCGAGCAAGAAGATCTGAAGCATACTTAGCTTGAGAGAGATAGATGCCATCATCGGTGGAGATGACCTCGAGACCAAGAAAATAGCTGAGAGAACTAAGATCTTTCATCTCAAAGGTACGATGAAGTGAGGCCTTGAAATCAGAGATACCATCAACATCATCCCCAGAATCATGTCATCAACATACAAAAGTAGAAGAACAACTCCATGTTCGCTTTTATGAATGAAGAGGGCATTCTCATGAGGGCTAGAAGTAAAACCAAGACTGCATATGGTAGTGCTGAACTTGTCAAACCATTCACGAGGAGCTTGCTTAAGTCCATAAAGTGCCTTGCAAAGGAGACAAACCTTATTAGAAGAACAAGGATATCCCGAAGGTGGTTTCATATAGACTTTCTTTTTCAAATCCCCATTAAGAAATGTATTCTTCCCATCCATCTGACTGAGAGACCATTTTTTAACCGCGACAATGGCAAGAAGAGCTCTAACAGATGTAAAACGAGCAACAGGAGGAAAAGTCTCTTCATAATCAATAACATACTCTTGCGTACAACCTTGAGCAACCAAGCGGGCCTTATAACGGTCAATAGAGCCATCAGAGCGAGTCTTGATCTTGTATACCCATCTACTGCCCATAACTTTCTGATTAGAAGGAGGATCAACCAAATCCCAAGTGTGTACTTTCTCAAGTGTCTGTATTTCTTCCTGCATTGCTTGTTGCCAATTTGGGTTTGAGGAGGCTTCTCTGAATGACTTAGGTTCATGTTGATGAAGGATAGTAGAAAAGCAATGGTAATCAAGAAGATGAAGAGGTGGATTCCTTACCCTAGAAGAACGAGCGGGAGGAGGAGGCATGACGGTAGGAGCAGGATCATCGTCCGGTCTGGAATCATCGGGAGATGGAGAAGGCGGAAGAACAGGAGGTTGTGGAGGGTCACTCGAGATAGAATTTGTAGAATCATCACTAGGAAAAAGATCAACATTGGGGTTAGTAAACAAAGGTGACTGAGTAGTAGGAATGGACTCAAAGGATGAGAACCGAGAAAAAATGTGGTGCTCCCAGAAGACAACATGACGAGATATACGAATACGTTTAGAGAGAGGATCCCAACAACGATAACCCTTGTGTTCAGTGCCATAACCAAGGAAACAACACATACGAGCCCGAGGTTCAAGTTTACTATGTTCATGAGGCTGAAGAAGAACAAAACATACACAACCGAAAACTCGAAGAAAACTATAATCTGGGGAGGTATGATAAAGACACTCAAAGGGAGTAACATTACCAAGAACAGAAGAAGGGAGTCTATTGATAACATGAACAGCAGTAAGAATAGCTTCACCCCAAGTACGCTCAGGACACAAAGAAGAAAGGAGCATTGCACGGACGGAGTCAAGAATGTGACGGTGTTTGCGTACCAGGACAAAAAAACTCAGACAAAGTACCCTGTTCTGCAAGAAAGGCTAAGAGTCTGGAATCACGGTATTCCATAGCATTATCACATTGGAAAACCTTAATGACCTTGGAAAACTGAGTTTTAATCATAGTAGCAAAGTTGATATAGATCTGAGGTAGCTCATGGCGATTAGTCATCAAATAAACCCAAGTAAAACGGGAATAATCATCAATGAAAACGACAAAGTAACGAGCTCCGCCCATAGAGGCAGTGGGAGCGAGGCCCCAAACATCAGAGTGAATTAGATCAAAAGGAGAGCAAGCAAGAGATAAATTATTGTGAAAAGATAAAGCATGTTGTTTAGCAGTTTGGCAAGAAATGCAATTAAAAGATTCATTTGGAACCTGACCTAAAATACCCTGAGACACAAGAGGACACAGTTTTCCTAAGGAGGTGTGGGCAAGACGTTGATGCCATAAGTGGAGGGTAGAGGGAGAAGAAGCAGCACAGAGATTTAGTACAGGAGGAATATGAAGATTCTCAAGTTCAAACAACCTTCCGACTTTACGTCCAGTCTCGATGACTTGTCCCGTCCGAGGATCCTGTACACGACAACCAGAAACGGAAAAAATGACTTCAAAACCCAGATCAACAAGTTGACCAACAGAAATAAGATTGAAGTTTAATTTGGAAATATAATAAGTATCATGAAGATTAAGAGTTGATTGGGATACAGAACCCTTGTGTGTTGCGTGCAAGAGGGAGCCATTTGCAGTATTGATAGAAGGTCCATTTGTAATGGTAGACATGGATGAGAAAATATTACGCAACGGAGATATGTGATTAAAGCAACCCGAGTCAAGGAACCATTTAGAATTACCTGTAGGGGTGGAAAAAGCAGCAGGAGTATTACCAGAAACCGAAAAAAGACGCTGAAGAAGATATGCAATATCAGATAGAGAGATAGGAGACGAGTTGAGTGAATCAGGACGTGGTGGGCTAGTAGGATAGGCAGTAATTAAATGTCCTGAGAGCTTGCAGTAACGGCAGAACAGTTGTGAACAATGGTAGCTAATATGACCTTTCTGGTGGCATGTGCGACATTCAACAGAAGGACAGTCGGAGAAGAGGTGCCCAGAACGGTTACAGTTTCGACAGAATTTACCCTTTATGTCAGTGGCAGCAAAAACATCTGGCTTTTCCATGATAGGAGTCACAAAGATCAAAGAGATGAGAGAAAATGGCAATTTCGGAGCAGAAAATGAGAAATCGGAGTGCAGAATCAAAAAGAGCTCACCAACAAATCTTAGAGAGGGTCCCACTTCTCTGACACATCAGCAGTGACGTCAGCGCCACATCAGCAGAACTATGACACGTGGCGGCGCCTGAGAGGAGCGGCATGCCACGTTGGCGATGATGTTGAATACGGGTGGGCAACCGGATCGGGTCGGGTCGTTCACGGGTTACTGGAGCGCGAGGATGGCTTGCGACGTGACACGTGGGAGGGCAAGGATCGTGCGATCGCCACCAAGATCCAACGACTGCTAAAAGCTGGAGTGCGAGGAGGGCTTGCGTCACAACACGTGGGAGCGTGAGGATCGTCTGATCGGCGCCGAGATCCAACGGCTGCTGAAGCTTCTGGAAGGAGAAACAATGGAGGTGGGCAGCAAGATTCCGGCAGCGCGTGAGGGCGCATCCGGGGGCTTCTGGCGGCGTTGGAAAGCTGACGAAGAGAAGAACACGATGATGCCAGAGGTGACGAACCAAAGTGTCGAAAACAGATCAAAAAATGAGAGCAAAGAAGCACTGTCGAAAGAGAAAAACAAGAAGACTATGAACAAAAATTCATTGGAAAACAAACCTTAGGCTCTGATACCATGTTAGAAACAAGAGTCTGAGAGAGTAATCTGAAAAGTGTATTATTGAGTGTGATCAAAGGTACAATATACAAGGGGTATTTATAGGTGCTAAATAAATCAGAGTAATAAAGGCATAGATTCCTACAATTAATATACAGATATACTATATAAATATAGACGATACTAATTGATCTAAATTAATTCTAATGATTCTCTAACAAAAAGTATAGGCTTTGTTACTTCCCCAACTATCTCTCCATTAGGTAAGATTTTTTTTGCCCAAGCAATTATTTGTTGAGGAGAGACCGATCTAATTCGGAGTTGTTGATGTTTATATTGATCAATCATAGAGTAAAAATGATGATTCCATCCAATTAAGCTTCCTTCCTATGAATCCTGAAGTTCTTCTCAGATACAAGGAAATGATTCAATTCCATAGCTAGAGATAGATCGTAGTTCTCGAATGAGTAATCGAAAGGATTTTGGAACATTTGCGGGTTTTGGTATTATTCGTCCAATGATCGTAGTCGCGAGTACTATTTGACGAGCTTTAATATGATCAGATTTATAAGTAAGCATCTCTTGCAAAATATGAGCAACACCAAATCCCTCGAGAGCCCAAACCTCCATCTCACCTACGCGCTGTCCTCCTTGTTTAGCCCTTCCTCTAAGGGGTTATTGTGTAACAAGTGCATAATGCCCACAAGAACGTCCATGTATTTTATCATCAACTTGATGAATTAATTTCAAGATATAAGGCTTTCCTATTATAACAGGCTGTTCAAAAGGATTCCCTGTTCTTCCATCAAATATTCTGCTTTTGTCCGGATACTCGAGTTCAAATATTCACGGATTCGACGTTTGTTTACTGGCTTCATATAATTCAGAAAATACTAGTTTTCTCGAAGCCTCTTGCTCATATCTCTCATCAAAGGTTACTATTCGATAATGTCTATCTAGCATATTCCCCGCTAATCCGAGTGAGCATTCAAATATCTGTCCTATATTCATTCTTGACGGAACTCCTAATGGGTTGAAGACCATATCAACGGGTCTTCCATTTTGTAAATAAGGCATATCCTGTCTAGGCAAAATTTTGGAAACGATACCCTTATTTCTATGTCTCCCGGCCACTTTATCACCTACTTTGATTTCACGTTTCTGCAATATATATATATATATATTCCAATAGTTTCTGGATTATAATTGGAACCTTTTTTTTTTTTTTTTGAATCCATCTTATATCAACAACTCGACCTCTACCGCCTATAGGTAGTTTTAGACAAGTTTCCTTTGAGGAGGATACTTGAATTCTAAGTGTAGGGGTGTTCATGGATCGGATCCGATTCACATATCCGCAGTGTTTATCTGAATCCGATCTGAAAATTGCGGATATGGATCCGATCCGCAAGGCTATCGGAACCGATCGGATCAGACCCACACACTAATCGGATCGGATTGCGAATTTTGTGTTGATATCCGCATATCCGCTTATCTGCAAAAATAAAGAAATAAATAAGTAAATATTCTTTTTATGTTTTATTTCAACTAATAATTATCATATATGTTGTATTATTTTAATTTATTATTTAAGAAAAATATGTTTAATATTATTTTAAGAGTAAACATATTTAAAAAATAGAAAAAAATAAACTTTTAAAAATATTTTTGAGTTTTGCGGATATATCCGATATCCGATCCGATCCACAAATGTGCGGATCGGATCGGATCGTATCCAAGCTTAAAAACTGTGGATATTGGATCCGATCCGATGATTTTAGTGCGGATAAGATTGAAATGTTGGTCATATCCGATCCGATCCGCGATCACCCCTAAACAAAAGTACTGAATCTAATATTGTGATTGGTGGTTAAAAATTGAACCTAAACTTTTAATTTAGACACAAAATTTTAATTTATTGAATATTTTCAGATAAAATTTTAAGACATAACTCAATTTTATATACTTTACACTAAATACAATATTTCCTTTAATAAGCAACAGGTAAATTCACTTAAAATTTTTAATACCGAAAGAAAAATCTCATTTTCTTAGAGAAGAATTATAGACAAGTGTTATTTAATCATAGAATAATTAGGGGTGCACATAGATCGGGTGAAGTCGGGTTTGATGTGATTCAGACTTGGTCCGAAATATACATCGGTCTATTTATTAGACCCGAATCCGACCCTAGACCCGATGAAACTAATACACTTTCGGGCCACAATTATATCGGGTGAAAATCGGGTGAAAACCGGGCCGTTAACATTACATTATGTTGATACTTTCTTGTAAGCTAGCATGTAAAAATATCTAAATTTCCAACTCTAACCATTATTTAACATGATAAAATTCACTTAGAAAAATATAACAAGAACCAACCCTTCTTCAAAATTAAAGTATAACCACAATCAATACTAATATTGTCTAATAATACCAAATATTTAAAGGAAAAGTCTAGGGGTCAGCAACTTTTGTGTTTTCTGGCCAGCACTTAACCATCAAAACAAAAGTGAGTAATCTCCCACCATTAGATGTAATCTCACAACATTAAAAACATCATTGATGGCCAATTGATGGTTACAAAACACCAAAATTGCTGCCCCCTAACATTCCTCTATATTTAAATCAATACAAATAACACAATATTATGCATTGGTCTAAAGTCTTATGCATTCTAAACATAAAACATTAACTTATAGTCTTATAATGACTAATAACACAAAATATTAAGGTTTACAATACTTAAATTCCACATAAGAATAGTCATAATCCATCACTAATAATACAAAATATTAATTGTGCATGATGACCGGGCCACCGGGTCGACTTCGGGTGACTCGAGCTATGGCCTGAACCGACCCAAAATAATGACCGGGTCTATTTTTGAGACCCTTACCCAATAAAATCACACCAAATTAGCTTCTAAAGTGTTCGAAACTGAACCGGACCTTCGAAACGGACCATATCATGTGCACCCAATAATATATTACTGTATTAATAGTACGATATAGCTAGGTTCAGCGGGTTATAAACCTGATGCATTACACTAAACTTATTGTCTCCCTATGACCCAACTCTTCATTGATTCACAAGCTCATTGTTCTTCTCCTATTTAGTAAGTCTTCGCAAGTACTTGAGCTTCATGGGTTTAATTTATTTGCTGTAGTTCAAAAGAAACAGGCGTGAAAATTAAAAGTAAAAAGTCAAGATGATAATAATATTCAATCTTCTGTGTAGTCTCAAAATTAGAAAGTTATCATGTTAGAATTAAAGCAATAATATATCCTAATTCTGGGTCAAATTAAATAAAGGAGATATTAGAATTCAAAGAGAATAAAGACAAAAGTTAAAACTTTTCTTTTCTTACTATGATACTTTGTCTCTATCATTCTCTTTTGCAAATTGTTGACAAACTTAAATGTATGAATATGATGTGGAGTAGTATATATGACACACTAATAAATAGATTCATGTGTATACGTATAATAATTCTAATATCATACATTATATTATTAAAATACTCTAAAATAAGAGTTGGGAAATAGTTTTCAACTTTATTCAAGATATATTATATGTCTTACTAATGTTATTTGTGATAGTATTTTAAATATGAGATAATTTTAGAATTGTACTTATAGTAACGTTTTGAGTAGCTAGTAATTACTAATGTCGAGAAAATTATTTTTTCCTTTGTAATCACGTATGGCATTTTAGGATAATATTCTTTTGTTTGACGATAATATTCAAATCATGTTGTCATTGAATTTCAATACATAATAAATAAAAATAAAAAAGTCTACTAGGATGTATTATTTTTCAGCTGGTTAGTTGTTATTTTGAACATTTTTATAGTCATAAATGGTCATGATCTATTATCAGCCACAAATCCTGAGGAACAAGCTTCTAGAAATCCAATCATATATACCAAACTTTTAGTATCATTATTAGTGCAATACAAGGTAGGGTTTCATGGCACATGACAATGAAAATTGACAAAAATGGTAAAGAAAAAAGCAAATTAAAAATTCATGACACGCGAAATGGGGAATCTAAGACTTGTTGAATGAATCCCTTGGCCTTGACCAGATTCCAACTTGCGTGCTATTTGACTTGGACTCTCTGAAGTTTCAACTCTCCAGCCAGTATCCTTAGACTAAAGTCTACAACTCAAACAATATAATGATTAACGAAATATATCCCGAAAATATTAAAATGGCATATACGTGTAATATATAAAAATTAGGTGAATTCTATCGTACCCTCTCTAAAATAAAAGATAAATTACTCTTTGTGATATATATATATTGAAAGTGATTCATCAAATGAGTTTTATGGAGTAGAAGAGATCTTTACGAATGCAATTAATGTACTTGAAGGTAGAGGAGAGCTTATGGTCTGTAATGATAGAAGTCATAAAGACATTTGAAAAGATTCTTCAAATTCTCAAGTCATAAACACAGTTAAAGACATTGTTGTTGATGATGTCAAATACAAGTTTTAAGGGATTGTAGATTCGGATCCTCACGAGATTAAAGACATTGTTGTCGATGAGGTGGAGATCAGAGTCGAATTCAATTGCAGACAATAGGATTTGCAAGATGAGGTGACAATTATGCACACAAATTTAATCACTTTCATGGGACAAAAATTTTACAGATAGTGAACTCCGAGCATGTTATCACCATACAGAAGAAGGCGGAGGAGGCGCAGTAGATGTACGCTGAAGTTGGGAAGGAGTTGTGCCTATGTAAAGATTTTCTGTACATCAGTAGCACAAATGTTGCCACGTGTACGTACTTGCACCTTGTTGATGGGTTTGTAAATTCACCGCAAAGAGATTTTTCGAGCGGTAATAGCCACCACCACCACCATAAACTGTTAGTGCTAAACTAAATTTAAATAAGAGGAGTGCTAGGGGGACAGCAATTTTGTAATTTATAGCCATCAATGGTAATTTTAATGGTGTGAGATAATGTGAGATTTCTCTAATGGCTCATTTTTTTTTATTGGTTACATGCTGGCCAAAATTTAATAAAGTTGCTGACCCCTAAACTTTTCCTTTAAATAATCACAAAAGAGAGAAAAAATAGAACACATATACCTAATTATTATGGTTAATATTCAATTTAATTATAATTATAAACACCATATATATATTACCATAATAATTTATCTTTTTTTTAAAAGGGCATGATAGCATTCACCTAAAAATGAATGTATGTCTTGTTGGGATTTTCGGTGCTTAAATCATTGCTATTGGTTGGTTTAAGAAGTAAATTTGTGATCATGTATTCATTGTTCTTCTCAATCTGAATATATGTGGTCTAAATTGAATAGGATAATATAATATATTAATATATTATAGATGAGAAATAGGGCTTTTGAAGATGGAAGAGTCAAACGGAAATAGAGCCCCACTAGCATGCGTATATGAGTATATATATAAACATGCATATACATTAACATACACAAAACAAAGTGCATCAGATTAAAGAAGATAGAGGATGAGGAGTGGTGAAGCTCCAAAGATAGTGCAAATTGAGACACGGTATGTGGAGACGGATGCCGTGAACTTCAGGGATGTTGTTCAGAGCCTCACTGGCAAGAACTCATCAACGGATTGGATTGGATCGGCAAGTCAACCAAATCAACTTCACAAACAACCACCTCTTATTGCTGCTCCTACTACAAACATACAACCTCAAACTATTAATAATTCCATGCCTTCTTTCAAAGATTTTGATACCTTGTTGCCATGGTTTTAGGCAGCTACACCTGCATTTGCATTCTGATGTGTATTGTTATTATTAAGTTTGGTTGTAATAATAATAATAATTGTAAGTTGCAAACTGTATGAATGAGCATTATATATATATGTTATCAGCTATTAAACAATTTTAAAAGTGAATGAAGAATAATCATAAAGACTGGAAATTATAGTTCAATCAGAGTGAGTAACTACTTCTAGATGCAGCTACTGATGTAATTGAAGCACCGGCATCAAAATCAGAAAGTAACACGGCCAACATTGGTTCCAAACTCACTTCTTGCCCTGTTGCTCAGTAGAAACGTTTCATTCACTAAGATATGCTGTGCTACTAGTTGGCATTAGCAAAGTGATACACAGTATAATGGTTTTGTATAAAAGGATTTTGGAAAACAGATGAACAGCAAAGATGGGCTGTTCTGCTGTTTCACGGAGCCCAGAAGCCCTACCCAGAAGCCCACTGTCTATTCTATTCTCTCCCATCAAGTCCATACACTTTACTAGGGTAAGTTACTGAACCGGACCGAAAATTACTGCAAACCGAACCGAAAATTACAACAATCGATTTAAAAACAAAAAAAAATGGTTTTTTTTTTTACAAAACCGATCGGTTCGGTTCGATTTTCGGTTGATTCGATAAAAATCGAACCGAACCAAACCGAATCGAA
The DNA here is from genome assembly GCF_000816755.2 of Arachis ipaensis. Taxonomy (NCBI): domain Eukaryota; kingdom Viridiplantae; phylum Streptophyta; class Magnoliopsida; order Fabales; family Fabaceae; genus Arachis; species Arachis ipaensis. The sequence continues at coordinate 1,653,629 of NC_029794.2, read as the reverse complement.
GATATGCATCCATTTCAATGTTTTAACTATTTTAACCTTTAACCTAACAACAAAAATCTCTAACCCCTAACCATTTCAATGTTTTACTCTTATTATTTCAGTTTATTGACTATTTTAAACCTCTAATTATTGTGATTCATATTTTGTTCATTAGAAATTAAAAACCGAAAAAACTGACCGAATCAAACCGCTGTTGGTTCGGTTCGGTTCGGTTCGATTTGATTGTAAAAATAGCAAATCGAACGGTTGTGTGTTTGATATGTTCGGTTAATTTTTGGTCTAAAACCGAACCAAACCGAACCGATAACACCCCTATACTTTANATATCTTTTTTTTTTTTATGAATTTAGATTAGAGCAAGTATAAGATGTGATATGTGTTGAATTGAAGATTGGTTTGTGATAACATATCTCTGGGCAAACATAAACATGTGATGTGCGTCCTAATTCCCTTTTGGTGCCTGCATAGCAGATAAACCTCCCATACCTGCCACCTATCTTTCCTTTTCAACCAATTCTAAACCATGCTCTTCACTCTTTACTCATACGTTCTGGATTATATTCATATCAAAGCTTAAAGATATT
>NC_029794.2:1634922-1652998 GCF_000816755.2 Arachis ipaensis | reverse complement strand
GGGATCAAACATTATATTGGGTATATCATATCATAATAAATTACTAATAAGAGGCTTAGCAACAGAGATATTAGTTACGCATCTTTTTCACAAACCATATTATTTTTATTTTTGGCACACACACAAGCAATATTATTTAACATAGTTCAAAACTTAAACATGAAGTACCTGCAAAAAGGTGACTATTCAAAATATAGTTCTAAATTTAAGCCCATATATTAACAACTATAATACCTGAATAATGAAAGTCATCAGACTCATACACTTTAATAGGAATATTAATGATTATCATAAAGCCACGAATAAACATAATCAAAAAGAATCTTGAATGCATTTTATACATCATTTAACCATTATAGTAAAGGTTTTATATACACACTACTCTATAGTATATATATATATCATATATTATATTCAGAAAAATCTTACGCATCAATATATATAAGTATTCATGGAGTGATGCATTAAGGTATCTCTTTAGCATTTTGTTAATATAATAAAAGTTGTTACGGATAATGGCATACAATGTAGGCACTTTGCATCAAAGGAACTTTTAAGACGTAAGCTTATTAGCTTTGTCTTCTTTTTATCTCTTTTAGCAGTTAGATCACATGCATGTGCCGATGCCATTTATAATATGTTAACAAAAACAAATAAAATAAAATGTTAATCCATTACTACTGCAATTTTAATTTGTAACATGATTCCTCACCTTATAACTCGGTCTTTATTGTGTGCATTATGAGTTATAACTCGGCCTTAATTATCATTTATTCTTTGCTTGTAATCGACACATTCGTTACCAATTTAATGACCATCATTTCAATCTTAATGACTAAACGGTCATAACATGAATATCATTCATCAATTCTATGTCTATGAAAGGAACCTTCTATATCTAATCTCGGGGGCAACATGATATAAAGCTGCGTTTGTTTCTAAGAAGACAAGACATTGAGAACATGATAGGACAAGACACTGAGATGAAAAATATAACAATAAAAATTATGAAAATTATGAAAATTCAATTTATTCACATTTTTTTTTTCATTCAAAAAATTTGAGATGAAAAATATAATAATAAAAAATAATTATGAAAAATTAACAAGAATAATAAAAGAAAAAATAAAAAATAAGTTGTGTCCCTTGTTAGTATCTTCGTGTCCTTCCTGTCAAGATGGACACAAAATACACTAATTCAGTGTCTCTGGACACATTGTCTCTGTCCATGTCTCTTCTGCGAAACATGATTTTGTGTCTCGGTGTTCCTGTCTCAGTGTCCTGTCTCTGTAAACAAACGCAGCCTAAGTTCTATATCATGTCTTACATCCTATATTCATAAAATTATTACACACAACACATGATAACTTATATTTCATGTCTTACATTCTATATTCATAGAATTATTCTTATACCTCTTAAACACTTACTGACTTGAGCGTCGGAGTGTCTTTTGCAGGTACCCATACTTCATCTTGATGGAGAGCTTACAAGTATTCATCGGCGGACGAGTTATACACCTGCCAATATCAACAAAAACATAACATATTAACATAGGGATGAATGAGGTGATGATGATGTGACATGGATGAGCTTACTATAGCTAGCATAGTGATACAATTAATAAATTGAATGAATGAAATATAATTGCCCAACATGTCACGGAAGTTATGCAAATGAGATAAATTGTAAGGTAGTGTGAGGATGGCAACGTCTCTATGAATGAATGGTTTACTGTGCGTAACTATAGGAAGCTGACTGAAAAGTCAACCATATCCACAACCATTGCATAATTAGCTTTATCTTAGGAACAATGTCTCATCCATCCAAGGAATTAATAAGACAGCTTTTATTTGTGGAAGAGCACAAGGCCAAGAGGGGCTTATTATTAGTATCCCACTACCTTTTCATTAAGATCTAACATATTATGACGTTTCATATCCTTCAAACTTCTTTGTAACTTATTATACAACTACCGATACATCATTTTTCGTTTCCTAAACCGCTAAACCAATAAGCACCTCTCTCATCTTCAAACCTCTTGAAATGTTCCTCTCCAATTTCATTCAGGCTTATCCCAAAATCAGCGAACCAATAAAAAAAACAAATTAAATCTAGGATAATAAATTTGAAGTACTTTTGTTGATCGGAATATATATGGTCTTATCTTGCAACATAAAAATTCCTTATCCTCTAACCAAAGACTGCTTTAGCCAAATTCGCTAACCAAAGCAAAAGGCTACCTTTTTTTGTGTCTTTCTTTTTCCAAAATTACGTAAGTAATTATTTTTGAAAACGCCTCTAAAATGACCAATTGCAAATGTAGCACATTTAATTTGTCTTCTTCCCAAAATTAAAGTACATATTCTAATTAAATACTAAAATAATATATGATATGGTATACATACTAAGCTAGTGACTCGTTTCCTTCCTTTATCGGTAACCAATTGAACAATGCAAAATTACGGCTACAAATGACATAGCTAGCAACAACTAACATTGTAATTAAAGTCTAAAAAATGGGTTCAAGCTAACTTACATTCATTACGATAAAAGAGTTAAAATTAAAGAAGGAGTGCTGCGTGCTCATCAGATCATACATGATCTGTAACCCAATAAATTAAAGAAAAATAACCTTGCTACTTACTTTGAGATTAGAGAGGCTATATAGAAAATAAAGGCGGAAGAAAAATTAAATGATGAAAAAACCATTATTATTAGGAAAAACTATATGTAACCAACTTTAAATCAGTCAAAAATAGAACAACTTAATTAATTATACATATAGTAATTAGTTTTATTTATTTATGATTTAAAATATTGGTTATTAAATGTTCCATCACATTCAAATTAGGAGGAGATACATTCAGTATCATTGCAACGTCTCTTCATCATCATTCCCTCTCCAAATGTCTAAAACATGATAAATCCGAAAATAGATTCAGAACCATCCAATTTACAAAGAAAAGAAACATCCTAATGCCTAATATAAACACCATTTACGTAGAGATTTTGGATTCACCCAAAGACATTTGGCTAATTTTTTGCTGGTATCCTCTTGGTTCCTAGTATTGTTGGAATTAATAAATGAACATACATAACTAATTTGTTTAAAACCACACTTTTCTTTTTAATTTTTTAATTTCACTAAAGTCCATTTGCTTTGAAAGAAATGAATGAAGATTTTGCTAGTGATGATATGATGACTGAACTTTCCAACTGGCGTCTAGCTCAAATACGGATGTATGCAGAAACTTGAAATCTTTCAGCATCTTGTTTGATTGATGAATGATTAGATATAAAGTAGTACAATGAATAATAATAATAAACGGTGCATGAATATTCTATTATTCTCCATATATATTTACTTCAATTATTGCTAATCTCGCTCATGATTCTATAAATCAGCCTCTTTTTTAATATTTCTTTTAGTAACATCGTCCGAAACTATATATCTGTAAAACGTTGTCTTTTAATTTGTTAGAATTGCTTACAATAAGACAGAGAGACAAGCTAAATACAGTTTGATTCTCAGCTCATCAGAATTATTAACTAAATTGTTGTTCCACAACCGTTATTAAGGAATTATACAGAATCTAAACCTGATTTTAATATAATCAAAGATGCTCACGGAAAAGTGTATGCCAATAATTTGTATTATAACATTGGCTCATCTCTTAATAAATCTTCTGCTTATGTATGTATTGTCAACCTAGGTTTAATTTTCAGATTTTTTGTTTTTACTAATAAATTATTTATAAGATATCTCTATCATCAAAAGTTGCGGTGAGGCTATCATATATTTTATAAGGTAAACAGCAAAAAATGGTATACAAATATTAAAAATCAACTATCATATATTTTATATAGACAATTAATTTAATAGTTAATTTTTTATGTATAGTTATCATAAAGGGATAAACAATAGTCATAGCTCTGTAATTTATATATGATTAGGGTTATGTAGCAATGTAAATGTGCTTAAAAAAATACTATACTATTTTGTTAATTAGTTTAGACTTGTGTGAGACTAGTTTAAAAATTAAATCAAGTAATGCATCTCAATTTTTTATTTTAGATTAAATTTTTTTTTCACTTTTCAGTATAGTTTAATAAAAACAATGAAAATATAAAATAAAGAAAAACAAATAAATATAAATATTTTTCAACTTTAGCCATGTCACATCAAATTAGTCATACATGCATGTACATAGTAATAAGATTCAGATACCAGTAATTTAGTGGAACAAGAAAATATAATAATACCGATTCTAAAAGATTAATGTCTATATATAGCAAGGAGAAAGACTAATACTCCAATTTCATCTGAGAATTAGTAGTTATAATTTTGATATATTTAGCAAAATTAAGATTTTAACCATCTAACAAAGAAAACAAATAAAGACATAGATCAACTCAAAAAAAAAATAATGAGGAGTTTTGTTTCATTGAATTCCAAAAGTTACGTTAATCGAATTCCTTTTTGTGAAAAGTTTATTGAGCTTCAATTCATGCCATCAATTGACTTCATTTTTGGGGATCTTATTATTAAGGTTAAGGATTCCAAATTAATTAAGAGCGCTATCAAAAGGTTCACAAAGACATAATTCTTGATAACTTAACGAACCATATAACTTTAATCAAAATAATAAATAACAAAACATGTATATATTCATACTTTACATCACATGCAGACCTTAAAAAACAATTTAGTCCTTGCTAATTAAATGGATATCCGAAGTCAGAAGCATGATGTATACATGCTTTTGTTTCAAAATCCATATATGTGATCATGTACTGCTGTGAAAAAGGGTGCAGATGCCTAAAATTGCTCAAAATTATGGTCATGAGAAAGCATCTCCAAGTCAAAAAGGGTCAGTGGCCAGCACCTCCTATTGCCTTTTCATACAAATAAAAGCACCGTATCTTCCCACGGCTCTTAACATTAAGTGCTCTAATAATAAAGGACCACTCCTGACTCTATATGATGTATATTAAAAATGTGTAAAATAATATATATACACATACACAAATTAGGGGTGAGCACAGGTATCCGATTATTCGTATGAATCCGAACCGAACCAATTAAATTGGTTCTGAAACTAACGGGTAATTGGGTTCAATCCGAATCAAACTGATAATTTTTGTTAGTGATTGGTTCGGGTATCGGTTTTGAGGGTGCGGAACTTGAACCAACCCGCGACCCCATCATATATTAATTAAATAAAAAAAATAAAAATATATATATGACTTTTTCATTAGACAATGATAATTCATTATTAATATGTTTGGATTTTAATAAGTTTAGTTTTTAATATATTTAGTGTTTAACATGTTTAGATTATTTCTATTGATGTTACATTTTTATTGTATTTGTTGAATTTTTAAGATAAAAATTTGGTTTTTTTATGAATTTCAAAGTCATCGGATACCCAATTATCCGAACCGAACCAATCCGTTCTTAATCGGTTTGGTTTGGTTCGGATACATATACAAAAAAACACAAATTTAAACCAAACCGAATCAAACCGACCTGTGCTCACCTTTATCACAAATAGATAAAACTAATTTTTTATTTAAAAAATGATATGTTGACTAAGATTAATAATTATAAGAAAGTAAATTAGTATAAGGAATGTGTGATGATTAAGGTGGTGTAATATTTGACCTTACCTCAAATATTGGGATACTGCGATGGATGACTTGCCTGTAATATTTAACCGACTAGTGGGGGATTTGTGTTTGCTTTTGATGGAAGAAAGTTGGCGAGTTGATGAGGGGTATTGAGGTCAAAATAATGAAAATGGAAAGTTGGCATGGTTGGAAAGAGACAACCTAGTCCAAAAGATTACACTGTTCATTAAGAATATGTGTATGGATGTATATATATATATATATATAAGGAAATTAAAAGGAGAAGGCAATTGAAAAAGAAGTGGAATACTGCTAAGGCAAGCTATATATCCACAGGAAAATCCACTTATTTGACCTCCTCCAAAAATATTCAAACAAGAAAAGAAAGGAATTCCAAAATAATCATATATATCTGCCATTTTACAATTCTACAATATAATCTCCTCCCATCCCTCCCTGATCAACTAGTATAATGGCAACAACAACAATAGGCATCACCTATATTATTATTCTTGTTGCATGTTTTCTCTCTTCATCATCAGGTACATACATACCCTGCTTTCATTTAATTTACTATATTTGTTCTGCTTTATTTTGTGTCTTCAATTCGTTCCATTCCATGCATGCAGATATTGGAGTTGAATCATTCGGAATCAACTACGGGCAAGTAGCAAACAATCTACCAGAGCCAGAGAAAGTGCTAACACTGTTGAGCACCCTAAGGATCACAAAGACAAGAATCTACGACACCAACCCTGACATTCTCAGGTCTTTCGCAAACTCCAACATGGACTTAATCGTGACGGTGGAGAACGAGATCCTAAGCCAACTGGACGATCCACAAGCGGCGTCTCAGTGGGTCAGCACCCGCATACTACCATACCTACCGGAAACAAAGATCAGCGGAATTCAGGTTGGAAATGAAGTCTTCACGGACGACGACACCACTCTCATCCAGCACCTTGTCCCTGCAGTCATCAACATCCACAACGCTCTCACCAAAGCAGGATACTCCAACATCCAAGTCTCCACGCCCAGTTCTCTGGCGGTTCTGGATGAGTCTTACCCTCCTTCTGCCGGCACCTTCAAGGCCGAGATATCTACAATCATGTACCAGTTCTTGAACTTCCTCTCAACAACCAAGACCCCCTTTTGGATCAATGCATACCCATACTTTGCATACAAAGACGAGCCTAATCAGATTCCACTCGACTACGTTCTCTTCAATCCCAACTCGGGAATGGTTGATCCCAACACCAAGCTTCGCTACGACAACATGCTCTATGCAATGGTCGACGCCGTTTACTTCGCCATTGCCAAGATGGGCTTCAAGGGGATCGAGGTCAGAGTCTCTGAAACCGGTTGGCCTTCCAAGGGTGATGTAGACGAAGCTGGTGCAACTCCGCAGAATGCCGCTACTTACAATCGTAACTTGTTGAGGAGGCAAATGGCCAATGAAGGCACACCTTTGAATCCCAGGATGAGGTTGGAGGTTTACTTGTTTGCATTGTTCAACGAAGATTTGAAGCCTGGACCTACCTCTGAAAGAAACTATGGTCTTTTTCAACCTGATGAGTCTATGACTTACAATGTTGGCTTCTCTGCTCTTGCAACCACATCTTCTTCTTCATCGCCGTCTTCTTCCTCTTCTTCTTCCTCCGCCTCCTTTTCCCTTGCCTCACGTGCCACTCACACCAAGGTACATGCTGTAAATGAAGGCTTTAATACTTTTAATTAAAACTATCCATCTTTCTATTAGAATATCATAATTAAGAAACAAAATCAGAAAAATATCAAAGAGGATTAGAAAAAAATCAATGTAATTTATTAGAATATTATTCCATAAAGAGTGTATTCTTAGTCTATATATTGGTAAGAATTTTGTAATCACAAAATGAAAAATATGAATAACAAAAATAATATTTTTTTAAATAATTCTTCCTTTCTTTCCTAAACTCTTTGATATTTTTCTTATTTTGTTTCCTAATTATGATATTCTAATACTTTCTAAATCTCACTCGATGTGGTACATACATACAGGTAGTTCACAAGGGATACCATCAAAGCTTCATGTTTTGGATGTTTGTGTATTGGGTAATTTCAGCCCTTTATGTGTGAACAAAATTACAGTGCATCATGCGGTAATTCAAGTGGCTAAAAAGGTGACCTGTCTCACAAACCAAAAGGAGCTTTCCAGAATCTGAAATACTACTTCATGAACTCTATCTATTAAAGGCAACCTAGCTAGCTATTTTGTGTAAAAAAAATAGAAAGCACACGCTTTCCAAAAGATTGGGCAGCAAAAGAAAGGAGTTCAATTTCGATGGGGGAGAGAATTGATGATGAAGATTATTAGTACTACCAAACATCTTAATTCAAGTGGCTATACTTTAATTTCTTTCATCCACTTAACCCCACCATTAGTCACATTATTCTAGCAACATTACCATGTGGCCGCAATGTGATGTGAAATTTAGCTTATTTTTAGGTACATAAAGGGACAAAAACGCCACCTCATTCTTTCAGTTTCGATGCAAGATGATGTTGCAACAGAATCATTTCTAGTTTAAAATACCAAATATATCTTAGCTTCTACGTTCCTCATTATATGTAAAGTTTTTAATCTCGCTTTTGTTTCTATCTCACTTCTTTGCCATATTCGTCATTTATGTTTATTCATTACAAGGCCAGGTACAACTATACAATTTTGCATATATATAGTTATAAGATGTGAGAATATATAACCAAATTTTTGTTCTTAAAGAGCTTATTAGGCTTCCATACGTTGATAAAACTTGCTGATTTTAAATTTCATTGGCCTAAAGAAGAAAAAAATGTGTGACAGCTTGAGGAGAAAGAGTAAAGGCTATCTTTCTCTGCATTATAATGCATGAGAGAGTATTATTGAGGCTAGCCTACTCTATCTTATATGCGTCATCCTATTGGTGGTTATGAAAAGCTTCCTATCTTGTAAGTAAGGTGGAATCCATTAGTGTTATGCAAATCACTCGTTAATTTCTACAAAATTGAAATCTTCTAATATTAATGTATAAATTATTAAAAAAAATTACTGTTTATATTCCAGTATATGCATAATAGAGTTAAATTGTAATAGCAATAATTATTATAGTTAAATGTGGTAATCTATTAAGTATTTAAGGAAAGTGAGAAACCAAACCTTAAAAGCTAGCTATTAAAAAAAAGAACTACTCTCCTTATATACAACATCAAGCATCCCATACTACTCGATGTGGGACTTTGAGCACCCCATAATACCCAAGTCCCTAACATAATCTAACATGAATCAAAATTTTATATTTAAATTAAATGTTGTATATGGAAAATAAGAGGTTTCTTTCTTTCCCACAATATTCCACCTGATTCGAATAAGTTAGTTGATGAATCTGAATGCATTTGAAATTGGGTTAAGGTACATTCTTATTTCTTAAGATGGTCGCATAATAAAATGATGATGATGTAGGACTGTTATTCCTTCTCCCTTTAGGCACTTTTGCAACCTTGAATATGCAAAAGTGTAAAAAAGTTAATGATGAAAATGTAATTAAAAAGTACAGAAAGATAAGGCTACGTTGGGTTATTTATAATAATTATCCAGAAGAGGACAATGGGGCGGTCGTGCTTTATTCCTTGGCGAAATATACATCAGCATAGGGCCACCATAGAAATCTCTTTTTCAAAGGGAGACTTTAATATCAATATTTTAAGTCCTTCTATTTTCTTCTGTCCTAAAGCGGAAGAATGAAAGCTCAGGGAAAAGGTGAGAGAGATGGATAGGTGTCTATGCATGCTAACGTGGTGCACATGAACCCCTCAGAAAATCAAAAATATGTATGTGTCATTGTATTTGAACCTGCTGCTTCCTGGAGACAAGTGATGTGAGAATGCAGACAGTAATTTGGGCTTTACTGAGATTTGATTAATAGTATCATAGGGTTGGGGTCCCATTAGATATAAGTTACATAACTCTACCATGTGAAGTGCTACTTCATAAATCATAATCATTCTTAAGCTTATTATGCTGCATGTATCCGATTCATCTGCAAAAAAGTAGCTTAACTGTCCATTCATATCTCAATTATATTCAACTGTATGTCATTATTCCATTACATGTTTTCTATTATTCAAAGGTAATAAATCATAGAACTGTTACAATAATGTAAAAACATGAATTATGCGGAGTACCTTTCCAACTTTGTCAACAAGTGGATAATAATATTTGTGGAAGGCTTTATATTAAAATCAATTCACTCAGGCTACATTTATATTACAAATTATGAATTGATTATTGGTATAATAAAAATAAAATATAAGTAATTCTCATCGACAGCTTCTCTTTCATCACTGTCATCAAGGCTTGTACTAGGCTTTCTAACCTTGTCTTTGGGCGAGGCCTGCTTTTTCTTAATTTCAGGAATAGCATTTCTTCTGTGTCTACAGGAGACTTGGAGATGCCCACAACCTGTTTGATGAATTTTCCCAATGAAATGACTTGGTTTCATGGAACACTTTGATGGCTGTCACCTTCTTGCTTCTCAGCCTAAGCTGACCTTTCATTTGTTTTGGAAGATGCGTTGCTGCGAGGTCCAAGACAGTGTTGCAACTGCATTGAGTCTTTTGTCGGCAACTGCTGACATGCGGGATTTTCTTGGAGGCAAGTGTCTCCATGGTTACTATATCTGACTAGGACTTGGTTCTAATTTGAATGTTCTTACTGTATTGATTGATCTCTATACAAGAATGGGTCGTATCTATTTGGCTTTGATGGTGTTGCCCAAAAGGATGTTATCTTGTGGAACTGTTTGATCGGCAAGTATGCATGGACTACTTGGAAAAGTAGTGAAATTGTTGCAGCAAACGAGACTTGAAGGTCTTAAATCTAATTTTTCTACCTTAGTTAGGTTGCTTTTAGGTTGCCCTGCTTATGGATCTATGCAAGTAGTACGATACGTTACTAGTTTTATAAAAGATGAGAAACTAGAGTTGGATGCAGTTTTTGGAACAACACTTGTTAATGCATATGCCAAATGTGACTTTCTAGACAAAGCTACAAACGTATTTGAAAGGATGAAGGGTAAAGATAGAAAAGTATGGATAGCCATGATTTCAGGTCATGGAATTGATGGCCAGCCGACTAATGCTGTTAAGCTTTTCAACAGGATGGAGAAGGAAGGGTTTAGACCAAATGAGGTTACTTTCTTGGCAGTTCTCAGTGCTTATGGCCATGGAGGGCTTGTAATTGAGGGGATGGAAATTTTTAAGAGCATAGTCTGCAAATATGACTTTTCACCACGAGTTGGACATTATGGATCTCTCATTGATCTTCTGGGTCGAGCAGGGATGCTACATGAAGTGCACAAACTAATCGAAAGCTTGCCTATTAAGGGCAACGTAACCGCATGGGCTACATTGCTTTCTGCTTGCCTAATCCATGGTGATGTGAAATTGGGGGAATGTATGAAACATGTGCTAAGTAGTATTTATACAGAGCATGTTACAGATAGTCAGATTCACTCCTGATTTTTGGCATTTACATTGCTGCTGGAAGAATCTCAGATCTAATCAATGCTAAGAAATGAAGCAACTAATGCTACTACAGTTGAAACTGTGGGACAAAATATGTTAAAGGAAGCTGGAGTCAGTATAATTGAAAATGATAATCAGGAATGAAGATACTAATGGTTCAAGTAAAATTTTTTGTTGTATATATAGAGAGAGAGCATAATTAGTTCTTAACTGTATATCATTATATCATCTTTCTTTTTTATATATATAATTTTGTGAGGTATTCTTAATTACTTAATTCTTGCTCTAATATGTCATAAGAATGTGATAACATTATAATACTTCAATTAATGATAATTCATTTAAATTATAAAATCTAAAAAGTAGGTGAATTTATGTTAACTTAATTTGTCTAATAAAATAAAGTATTAAAAATGAATTTAATAATTAAAATTTATTTAAAGATTAAAGTGTTAAAAAATAAAGATGAATCACACACTGTAAACAAAAAAAAATGTATTTTGTCGTATATATGGAGAGAGCATGATTAATTCTTAACTGAATATCATCATATCATCATTTTTTTTTAATTTCGTGAAGTATTCTTAGTTATTCAATTCTTGCTGTATAATCTTTCATAATATTTCAATTAACAATAATTATATGATTATACACAAGACGGACTATAGAGATCTGATAGATGCATATATTGTCTTAGAAAACATGTCACGAATTAAAGGATGCAAATCTTGCCAGCCTTCGTTTTGAGAAACTGATAATGTTTTGGAAGCCACTTAAATAAAGACGCTTAAAACGTCTTTTTTTAAAGACGTTTTTTAATAATTAAAAAATTTAATCTATATAATCAATCAAATTGTGTTATTTTTATCAAAATTAGATCAAACAAATCGATTTGACCAAAAAATCGATAAATCCTACAATAATACTCTTATTATAGAAAATGACTACAATAATACTCTTATTATAAAAATGACTTAAAATATTTTTATTATATATATTAATTTTAAAAATCCTAAATTCTAATTCTATGATGGCATAGAAAAAAGAGAAAAATTAGAATTTAAAATTTTTAAAATATATAATAAAAATATTTTAAGTCATTTTTTAGAATAGAGGTATTATAGTTATTTTTATAAAAAATATTAATTTAAATCGGTTCAAGATTTGATTTATTAATTTTTTGATTAAACTGATTTATTTTGTCTAATTTTGACAAAAATAACACAATTTGATCGATTATATAGGTTGGATTTTAATTATTAAAAAAACATCTTTAAAAAAAAAGACGTTTTAAGCGTCTTTATGTGAGTGGTTCCTAATATTTTAGGCTAATTTTAGTAATCTTTATATTTCCTGATAGAATGGTTTCCACATTACAACACACCCATGAGAAAGGTTGTGAGTTATTTCTGCATTCGTATATCGTCCACCCTAGTGCTTATGGTATCTTTTCATTTCGAATATAAATCTTTGCTTGGAGAAAGGAAAATATATCTGAGGAAAAGGTATATACATTTCTTTGCATGCCTTCCAAGACTAGGATCACAATAAATATGCTTCATTGATAGCATTTTGGAAGCAATATATACACACAGACACACACTGAGAAAACATGAAAATTGATTTCACATGGAATTACTATTGAGTGTAATGATGAAGCAAGCAGTAGAAAAATTTTCTAATTTTTGGTTTGCTCAAAGTTTGAGCGAATGTGTGAGGAATTGCATGACATCAAAGTATGAGATAGATGGGAGGACAGCTACAGTGTATGTGATCCTTGGGTGTGTGTCTCTATGGATTTGTTATGTCATAAAGAGAAAGAGAAGGCCCAGGCTCAGGCCCAGGCCCACAAACGATGATGACGTAAGGAGCTACTTGGCTGCGGATATTGTACATAGTGGAGCCCTAGCACGGCAGAGATTGGAGGATTTCAAAGCGGCTAAAGCGAATCCAGAAACACTTGACAAAGCTGAGAAGCTTCTAGAGACTTTACTTGAACGAGAACATCCCGATTTAGTCATGCTTCAGGTTTCACACCTTCAATCAACCCTTTCTTTCTTTCTTTCTTTCTTTTCTAACTGTATATATTGAATTTGAAGAAAACGGTGGCGAAGCTGGAAATGAGTGGCAGAGAAGATTCGGCAGTGGAAATACTTACAAAAGCAATCAAACGAGCGAATGATGTAAATAAATCACACGAAGCTTACGAGTTCGAAATGCTATTGGTTGAAATGCTGATTTACAAGGTATTTATTTGAATGGAACAAGATAATGAAAGGTTTATGAAAGAAAGTATTAATAATTAAGTTTCATATATACATGATGGGGCTCATTTTTTTGGATGTGAGAAGTATGTGTGTTATGTTTTGTTGTGGAGAATGTGGGTGCTAGACATAGATGTGGGATAGTTTTTTCTAAATCAAGAAATGAAAAAACCGGACCATTTGAATTCTTTGTGAAAAAAATTAAGCCTATTAGTCAGACAGTCCGATTAGTGTGGAAGAAAAAGTTTAAATTTTGGCAAAAGTAATCGGACTCTTCGATTTATGTTTAAAATATTAAAAAAATTTAAAATACATAAATCGAAAAGTCCGATTTGTGTTCCAAAAATTAGACGGTCCAATTTTTATTCCTGACACCACAGTTGTATAAAGTATCTATACACTCCATAACTATATCCTATACGTTTCCAACCACATCTAAATTAAAAAGTGACATGATGGTAGGGGAAGTTTGAAGAGGCCTTGAAATGTACGTGCTTGGAAGATGAGTTTCTTAAAGATGCACGGCGCCCACTATACAAGGTACGTACCGTACGTACATCTCTCAATAATCATGCTCTGCTGTTTCTGACTCACTCTGTTTTCACAGGCAATGATACAGGAAATGCAGGGCAAAAGGGGTGACGCTCTAGCCTCTTGGGACGAATACGTTCATGTAATTGACCCTCATGTGCATTTTGATCTACTATATGTCCCACGTTTTCTCGAGGCTTCACCCTCTGAAAATTTCGACGACTTTGAAGGAAAAGTCAAACGACTTCACAAAGCCATAATCAAATCCCACCAAGACCCCAAATAATCTGCACTACAAGCATTTCACCTACTATGCTTTATTATGTAAACTCTAAATCAATCTGTGTTAATATCAAAGTGTTGTATTTATTTATTTTAATGAAATACTACATACATATTTTCATGCGTTCAATTATTATTAACAACTTTCAGGGTAGGTATTATTGTAATAACAATAATTAAGAATCAATGACAACTATGAAAGGGAATCATTGGTTTGTTTAATAAAGTAAAATATTCATGAATTCTAGCTAATGCCCATTGATTAAGGAAAAAAAACTCATCTTTACAATATATACATATTCTACCAAATAACAAAATACGATAAAGCAATATCAACGTTGATAATGACACCATACAATCAAGTTTTTAAATTAGATCTTAATGGCGCCGCCTAACCTAAACCTTGTTTTAAATATTATATATTTGTCTTTATCTAATCTTGACCGATTCAGGTTTTGTTGCTTTCGAACTAACTTGCGAGAATACCCCCACTTTTATGCAGGGCCCAAAAACCGTCCTTTTTCTAGGCACACATTACACATATGAACAAATTGTTGTTCTCTCATCATCAATGCCCTCTTTTTTCTGAGAAAGAGCAAAACTAAGAATGCCATTAAACAGAAAAATAATAAAACAAAGTTTATGGGGAAGCTGATTACCACTACCAAACCTCTAATCTTCCAATCCAAGCTCCTCTGTTTTTCTCTGTTATACCTCTTCACAACTCTTTTCGTCGCTCTCTACACCATTCTCTCTCAATCCAAATGCTTATTCAGATCTTCCCCTTTGGATCCAATTCAGGATCCTCTCTTCTCTTACCCTTCTTCCTATGGAGAGCACAAGTATGCTGTCTCAACCACACGTTCTACATGCACTTCTCCTATTTTCTTTTCAGGTGCTCTGCGTCGATTCCTCTGTTCTGTGTGATTCTCTCCCAATATAGAAAATGCTGAATTTGTGTTGTTGTTGTGATAAAGCTGAAGAATTTCCACTAATGGATTGTGGTTATCGGATTCAGATTACTTGGATGTTGTGAAGGAGATCAAGAATTTGATCAAGGACTCTTCATCAGCTGAGGAGTCGAGTGCTCTGCGCTACATGCAGGGGAATGCAGAGAGTTTTGGTGGGAACTTGAGCATCAAGGCGAGGTTCTCTTATTTCGATCATCAAATTGATAACACTCAAGTACCCTGCGGATTTCTCAAGAAATTTCCAACCAGTGATTCCGGTGAGTTCCGAATTTTCATGATTTGATGTTTGATAATAGTATGCTTATTGTCATAAATAATCTGAATTATGATGGGAATGCACTTTGAGGCTTGATTTAGATCGAATTGCGATGGAGAAGTGTGAAGGTGTAGTAGTAGTTTCAGCAATCTTCAATGACCATGATAAGATACGGCAACCGAAGGGAATTGGTGGGAAAACAGTGGAAGAAGTGTGTTTCTTCATGTTTATAGATGAGGTGACAATGAAGGGTCTTGAAGATCATGGAATGATAGGGAGGGAATCAAAAGAGCATAAGATAGGTGTGTGGAGGATTGTTAAGGTTGTGAAGGAGTTGTATGAGAGCCCAGCAATGAATGGGATCATACCAAAATACTTAGTCCATAGGCTGTTCCCAAATTCGAAATTCAGCATTTGGGTGGATGCAAAGTTGCAGCTTGTGGTTGATCCTCTGCTGTTGATTCATTCGCTTGTTATATCTCAGAATGTGGACATGGCTATATCAAAACATCCTTATTTTCTTCATACCATGGAAGAAGCAATGGCAACTGCCCGATGGAAGAAATGGTGGGATATTAACGCCTTGAAGCACCAAATGGAGACCTACTGTGAACATGGACTCCAACCATGGTCCCCAACCAAGCTCCCTTATGCTTCAGGTAACTTTGAAATTTCAAAAAATAATTAATTACCATGATGGTTACTTGCTTGGTAAGTATAATCCAATCATCTAAGTCTATAGGAAAAGTCTAGAGGGCCAGCAACTTTGTTAAATTCTGGCCAACATGTAACCAACAAAGAAAAGTGAACAATTGGATGAAATCTTACATCATTAAAACCATCATTGATAGCTATTTGATGACTACAAATCACAAAAGTTGCTGCCCCCTAGCATTCCTCAAGTCTATATTCTATAATTACATAAACTATAGCATTTGACTTTTGCAAGTTACATTCAATTTAATAGTTGTGCCGCAGTTAGGATTGGAATGGCTTCAATAGGGGAAGGTACTTCCCATGAATTTCATTAAATAATAGTAAAAAAAAGTAGATCACTAAAAAGTAATCACGGCTACTCCGTGAAATGTGGTCCCAAAGTTCATCTTCTTTGCTTTGGATCTAGTTTATGCTTTGGGGGCAGCGAACTCTAATACCATATCATGAAACCACTCATCCCAAAAGCGTAACCTGATAGTACAATGTAACACTAATGATTATATCTCTAATACTTCCTAAACCTCCATTGTACACATTGTACGCTTAGGTCATTGGCTCCCTGTACTTATTCTTAATTAAGATGCATGAGATTGTGTATGTTTTGGACAGATGTGCCAGATAGTGCTGTGATCCTTCGGAGGCATGGAGTGGGAAGTAACCTATTCTCTTGTCTAATGTTCAACGAGTTGGAGGCATTCAACCCAAGAGATCAATTGGCTTTTGCATTTGTGAGGGATAAGATGAAGCCCAACGTTACCATCAACATGTTTGAGGTGGAAGTGTTTGAGCAGCTGGCACTTGAGTTCAGACACAACCTCAAGAATAAACGCCATGGGAGCCTTTTGTCCACTTCAGCAAGGACCAAAAGGGCACACCCTGGTTTCTTGTATGTTAATGCCACCTGTTGCAGCAAGTGCCAGAAGTATCTTCTCACCATGTGGGATCAATCCAATCATTGATTATATTCTTCCCATTCTAAAACAAACACATACCACATTTTTATGTACATATATACTTTTACATCCTACACCAATTTCATTCCTAATTCTTTTTTTTTTTCTTTCTATTATTTGATTGACTGGAATAGAATAAAATTACATCAAATCTAATTGTCCAATAATAATTAAATGTGAATTTAACTAATTTATTTTTCAATGTTCACTTTAACGGAATGCAACATGAAAACCTTTTAAAAGATTATCATCTTATTCCTGCTCTCGTCCAATTTAACTATTTTATGATATTTTATAAAGGTAAAAACTCTAGATGAAAATTTAGTCAATTCAGTCAAATCATTTAACAGCTCTCAAGTATCAACTTTATTTAAAATTAAACTGCACCTGGATTTTCACCTTTTATAAAATAAGTATAACTATAGTTATTTGCAGTATTGCATATAAGAGAGTTTAATAGGCGCTTGTTTTTTTTTTTTCGACAAAAGTAAAGAAAATTAAGAAAAAGAAGAAAAGAAATAGGGAAGACCAATTATTTTATTAATATATAGAGAGAAAAGCTGACAAGATGTTGCATGTTAATAGAATGTTCCCTCTTCCTTCTGCCATTTTGTAGTTATTGGCGATTAATTATTATGATGTTGGGTGGCGTATAGTGTGAAAAGAATAATGGAAAATATATACTTATGATGAGAAGAATTTGCTTCTTAATTAAATTAAATAGTGAAAGGTTCCGTGATCCTAAAGTATAGCAGCTTAAGCCTTAGAATGAGCAAAAGTTTAAAATCTAGATTTTGCGTGCCCCTTACTCTTCCCTCATCACCTCACCTCTAAAAAAGTCTATAAAGAAGAAAGAATAGAAGCTTATTATTTGAATAGTGGTTATATATGAAATAATATTCAAAATAAAAATGTATTATATTA
>NC_029794.2:1632186-1634880 GCF_000816755.2 Arachis ipaensis | reverse complement strand
AATCTAATTAAAAAATAAATAAGAATTCTAATTATTTTTATGTTTGAAACGTGTAAATAACCTTTTTTTTTAATTGATTGAGAATATGCTTGATTGGAAGAAAGTTAATTCAACATTATTTATCACGACATGATGTGGCTCCACAAATAAGAATAATAATATTATATTAACATTCTTGCATTGGGCAATGAACATAGCATGCATGGCTCCCTATATAGCAAACTAAAAACGCATTCTAGTAGTCATCCTCATATTGAAACAAAACGTTTTATTTTATTTTTGGAATTAATAATGATGAATTTAGTTTGTATTGGTGGTGGCACATGCATCGTGTAGAGAGCTCTCTATAGCTATAATCAATGGCGTTATGCATGCATGAACAAGAACAAAACAAAGTAAACGCCACGATTGGTTTATCGTTTTTGTATTATATCTATATTTTTGGTTCCCCCGACGAAGAGAGATGAAATAATGCAAGCTCACATGATACCTCCTACATATAATAATATAGCAACGAACGTAACACTCTCTCCCATTAATTGGAGCATTTATAATTCTATATGACATAGATACTTTAAGGATATGGTCATTTATATTACAAGCAAAGCAAGTTAAGTATTATAACAGAAAATTAAAAAGCAAGAAAGTTAATTTGATGAATAATTGGTGTTACAATTAATAAGCAGCGTAGCTAAAAAGAAAAAGAAAAATGGTTGGTGTTAGTATCTTGAACGATGTTGTGCATCCTGGCTCCTATTACAGCAAATATATATATATAATGAAAAATTGAAAAATTGAAAATTGAAAATTGAAAAGCAATTGATATAATAAAGAAAGGTGAGATCAAAATTAAACCTTGTTTGCATTGATCAAGGGCGTTGTGAGGTGAGGTGGCAGTGGAAGGAGGAGTAGGCGGAGTTAGGCTG
This sequence comes from Arachis ipaensis, assembly GCF_000816755.2. Classification (NCBI taxonomy): domain Eukaryota; kingdom Viridiplantae; phylum Streptophyta; class Magnoliopsida; order Fabales; family Fabaceae; genus Arachis; species Arachis ipaensis. Next base: position 1,633,954 of record NC_029794.2, on the reverse strand, counting down.
ATCGTTGTGGCACGGCGACGAACCCGACGGCGGCACGAATCCCTTTGGTAGCATTACAGAGAATGCTCTGCTGCTGCTGCTGCTGCTACTTAATGAGTTCTTGTTCTTGTTCTTGTTATTGTTCTTGTTCCTCTTCTTCTTCATCATCTTGTAGTTCCTTTTGACGATCCTCCTCCTCTTCTTGATCATGTCACCATCATCATCTTTCTTGTTGTTCTTGAGGAAGAACACTTGGTGGTACTGGGAAAGTGCGGTGGCGCTGCTTAATATTGGAGAAGAAGAAGAAGAAGAAGGGTTGGGGTAGTGGTTGTTATTGAAGGAGGAAGAAGAAGAAGAATGAAGAGTGATAAGGATGATGAGAAAGAATAAGAAAATGGTAGCCATGATGAGGATTGAGGATGAAACAAATTAAAAACGGAAATGGAAATGAGAGTCAGAGAATTAACAACGCCAATTCCAATGCTACTACTTCTCATACTACATATACTGTTACTCATTTTCATTAACTCAATACTTATTATTACTTACCTCCCAAAATATATTATTATCTAAAACTCTTCCAATATCAACTGTAATTAAACACTAAATTTCTACTTTAATTTACTCAAACAACGGATATATAAGTGAAAAACTACCACAATAAATTTAATATTATATTTACCAACATGTTAAGTATAAATAAAAAATCAACGATAAAATATATATTAAAATATATAATTTATATTAATAAAGATATAATAATTAATTTATATTTGTATATATATGAAAAGTGAAAACTCAGGTGCAGTCGACTTTACGTGAAGTTGATAGTTGAGAGCTGTCAGATGATTTGACTGATTTGACCTATCAACTTCACGTGAAATCGACTGCACCTGAGTTTTCACCTTAAAAGTATTTTATAGCTGTAATAAATAAAGGGATAAATAAACAATGGTAAGTAACTTTGAAAATAGTTTAAGATTGGCCGAAAGCAATTTCAAAACATCTCCACCAAATACAGAAAATTACTTTCTGCTTGCACTTGAAATTGTCTTTATTCAGTTTTTTTGTGTCCCTTCCTAGCAGTTGTAGGTGTTAATTAGTTCTTAATTAGTTAAGACATTTTCTTAGATAAATTTTGTATGCTACTGAGGCCCGAGGGAAATGAAAACTTAATAGCAATAAGACTAAGGTGAATTTGATGCTGTTGGTGTTTTATTTGTCACTATCCCTTTTTATTATAGGCTGCTACCAAACCAACTTGTACAGTTTGCATTTATAGATATTAACCATTGAGATAAGGTGGCAGCCTGGCTACCTTTGATTTCTGCGTTTATTTTCTTGATTTCTCTAAAACATACATACAAAGAGGATCTAAGAAGCATACCCGTAGAAGTTATTATAAGAAATTAATAGAGTCATACTTATTATCATTGTTGATATTTAGTAGATGAATAACATAAATTATTTTTATTTATATCCAACTACTACTACCGCTTCAATATTTTCTTTTGAACTATATTATCATCTTTTTTCTCCCTCTTCAAAATGTATAACTTTTCTGCATGACAAGAATTTTCAATCTCATTCCACGTTTTTTAAATTTATTAAGTTTCTTCTGACATTCCAGTTTAGGCTAATATGTTGTAATTTTTTATTCAACAGTCAATATTATGTACCAATATATTTCATTGAAGAATTTGTTACACCTTAGCATATAGACATTATGAAAAATATTATATACACCCAAAAAATCAGCCATTAAAAATTTAAAAATATTATTAGAGGA
>NC_029794.2:1613148-1632098 GCF_000816755.2 Arachis ipaensis | reverse complement strand
TTTTAATTTCTCTTTTAATAATAGATAATAAATAGATAGAAGATATATATGTATTGTTAAATTTATTTTTAATATATTTTCTATAACTCAATATGTATTTTACATTAATAATTCATTTGATGACTGATTTTTTTGTATTAATCTAAAATAATTTTAGCGGTGATGTTATACATATAAGCATTTTTATAATTAAATCCAATTAAGTTGGCATAAGCTCAACAAAAATTTTATGTACGCATATATCATGCGTTTTTTTTTTCTCTAGGCTTCTTCAGCATAGAAATTATTTGTGTGAATGTGTTTTGTTAGTTAGATGTGTTAACATTTTAAACATGTGGTCCTTAAAAAATTTTTTATTGTATACCAAAATTTATGCTATACATATTTTATTAATTAGGTTTCAATATTATGAATATATAGTCCTTAAAATTTTTTATATTGTGTACTAAAATTTTAATATTATGCCTATTTTGTTATTTGGTATCAATATTTTAAATATGTGATTTTTAAAAATTTTTGGTGCTATGTATTAAAATATTTATATTATGTACTAAAATTTCTGAATATATATAGAGAAAAAAAAGAAAAATATTATGAAAATAATGATAATTAAAGGAGACAAAAAAAAAAAGAAAGAAAAGAGAAAAGAAAGAGAAAAAATCAAATAAAAGATGATAACTTCACACTGTTAGGGTCGGGACCAATCTTCATTGGGGCAATGGGGTAATGCCCCCAATCCTAAATATTTTACATAAAAATTAGAGAGGTTTGCAGTGTAGTTTGGATCTATTTTAAGTTAAAAATTTATTCGATCTAAATTTTATTAATTTTATTTGTGGTGCGGTTTGAATTGGATATTTTTTTTAAAAAAATCGACGACATAATAAGTCTCAACAATATCTTAAAAACCAACAATAACATAATAATAAAAATAAAATTATAAATTAATTAAAATAAATAAATAAATAACATTTTGAACATAAAATATTTATTAAATAATAATAATACTTTTTTTTTACCAAAGATAGAAGACTCGAACCCGCAACTTCTTGATTGAGTATGGGGAGACTATGCCATTGAGATATAACTCATTGGCTAAATAATAATAATACTTGAATAATATAAAAATATATAACAAATTGAACATGTTATAAGTATAATTGTAAATGTAATAACAAAATAATAACATTATAACACATTGTGTGATTTGAATTGGATTGGATCGATTATAAAAAGTAAATTCAAAATTCGATTCATCCAACTGTTTGTAAGAAATAAAATCCAATTAAATCTAAATTAGTGCAATTTTAATCGATTTTCGATTTAATTAAATCGGTTTAGATTTTAATAGCCCTAATAAAAATGCTATTACCACTTGTTTTAAATGTATACGTATTGTTGAGTTGATTTTCATTATTTTGTAACAGAAATGTTTGGTAACCAAAGAAAATCAGTCATAACTTGCTTTATTTAGCATTCATTAATTGTTACGACAATTAATTAATGTTAAATAAGGCAAGTTCTGAGTGTTTTTTTGTCTACCTAGCATTACCCATTTTGTAATATTGTAAGTCTTGCAAAATCTTCTACGAGTATAATTATGAGTTCAATTCTTACTATAATCATCTCTAGGAAAAACTACCAAAAGTACCCATGAAGTTTACGAACGCTGACAAAAGTACCCATACACTAAGGAAATTAACGCTGTACCCATGAAAGATGAGTTCCGTATGACAAAAGTATCCAAATCTTAATTTTTTGTTGATTTTTTAATAAAATTTCTAAACTACCCTGCGCTCAACCTCCACTCACTTACTTTTTCAACCTTTCATAACTCAATTTGCACCAACTGTTGCCATGGAGTCCAAAACTACTCCTACAACAAACCAGACCGAAATCAATGGTAGTGGTGATGGTGGTAGAGGATCGGACCTCAACCGATTCACTCATAAGTTTATAATCCATACCCAAACCAAATTAATCAAACACCAAAAAATACTCAAAACATAAAAATTTTCAAATCTATTCATCCAATTTCAATTCACTTTAGCAAAACTAGAAATAGAAAAAGTCATCAACCATAAAAAATCAACAAATCCATTCATCCAATTTGAAATTTATTTCAGCAAAAATCAAAAGTAGAAGTAGCCATCAATTGGATCTTCTGTAAATCAATCTCAGCCTTCATAAAAAATAGAAGCAGATTTAAAAAAATAGAACAGTATCATTTTAGTAGTAACTAAATCAATTTCTGAAAAGAAGAAAAATAAAATAAAATGTTTTAAAAAAAGAAATACATTTTTCTTCGCCGGCCGACTGTAATATCGTCAATGGCAGAACCTCCATCCACAGTGCCACCTCCCTTTCTTCTCTGATTTTTCTTTACCGAACCCGCTTTTGCATGCAAAAGTACCACGACTCCTCTCTCTTCTCAGGTGTGCAACAACGGTGTTCTCCTCGGCTGCAACAGACGCGCCACGGCAGCATTCTCCTCAGGTTGGGTCACAGGTGTGCGATGAAGGTGTTGTAGTCACCTTAATAGTGAGAGTGAGAAGCAGTGAGAGGGGAAGAGATTGGCGGTAATAGAGTAGGTGAGTGGTGGCCGACAATGAGGAGGTAGGAGGAGAGTTTCTGTGACTCTGTGAGGATTTTTGAGGGATAAGTGAGGAGAGAGGAAGAAGAGAAAAGAGGGAGTGACGGTAGAATAGGGTTAAGGTGGGGTAGTTTAGGAATTTTATTAAAAAATCAACAAAAAATTAGGATTTGGATACTTTTGTCATACAGAACCCATCTTTCATGGGTACAACGTTAATTTCCTTAGTTTATGGGTACTTTTGTCACCGTTCATAAACTTCATGGGTACTTTTGGTAGTTTTTCCTTTAGTTTAAATATAAACACTTTGATATAATTGATGCACTTAGTTATAAAAATATATATTAAAAATAAATTAAACAATAATATATATATTTATATATAAATCTATAGTTGATTTTTTTTTGTGACTAATGGTTAAATTTTTTGTTGGGTAGATAGTAGATACCATTTTATTTTTCTCTAAATAAATAATCCATAATGTAAAATTAGTAATTACTTTACGCGAAAAATTAATAGTAAAACATTATTGATCAAAAATAAAACAAGGCGAGAGGATGAACGAAGATCAAAAAAAAAAAAAACAAACAATTAAGAGGTTATATTGATATATTCAAACAATTTTATCTTGAAAAGTATTATCTCCTTTTGATTTAATTAATTCTTTGTTGATCATTTCATCCAAGATATAAATAGTCTAATCCTTTTGATCTTGCACCATGCCATCACCCATAGATTAACGAAATATATTATAGTAATATATAGTTATTCCCGCTCAATATAAAAGATGAGGCCATCAACATCTAGAATATCATCAATTGAGACAAACCCAACCACTTGGTGGAACCCTCCAAGTACACCATATTGGAACCTTGGACTCCTGAGTTTGGAACAACATTAGATACAAAATCTGATTTCAGATCGTTTTCCAGTTCTTGTTTCCTGAACTCAAATTCCTCTGCTTCTGCTAACTGGTTCCTCTCTAACCATTCTATTGCCTCCTCAATTTTCTTCTCTAGATTCTTCAATTTTTACTTCATTTCATATGCATAGTTTTCAAGCGAGTTCTTTGCCTTCTCCTTCTTCTTTACTTCCTCATCATCTTCCTTAAACTTCTCTGTATCTCTCACCATTCTCTTCAACTCTTCTGGTCTCAACCTTCCATTCCTGTGGTTGATCTTGATCGTTTTCTTCACCCTCGAACTTTTGTCTTCAGCCGTGACCTCAAGAATGCCATCGATGTTTACATCGAAGCAAACATTGATCTGTGAGGTTCCTCTTGGTGCTTGGAGCTCAAGCTTCCGAGAAAGACATTATCCTTTGTTTTTGGTTCTTCTCTTTCGAACACTTTGATCATAACACTGCATTTTCTTTTTTTTTTTCATTTTTGATTTGCATTAATGGCTACATTTTGTCTTTTTTTGTTGTTTTTTTTATAAATAATTAAAAAAATAAATAAATGAAGATGAAAAACATATAAAAATGTTATATTAAATTTAAGAGATTAAGAAATGAAGAATAGTAAGAGTCTTAATATGTATAAGTTGTAGAATTTGAATATTTGTAATTGAAATTTTTTATAATTATTATTATTATGACACTTTTAATGTATGTTTATTGCATTTTTTTTTGACTAATGGTTGATTTTTTGTTGTGTAGATAGTAGATACCATTTTGTTTTTCCCTAAATAAATAATCTATAATGTAAAATTAGTAATTACTTTACGCGAAAAATTAATAGTAAAACATTGTTGATAAAAAATAAAACAAGGCGAGAGGATGAACGAAGATCTAACTTTCTACACAAATATCAAATTCTCAATTTTATCTTGAAAAGTATTATCTCCTTTTGATTTAATCCTTTGTTAATCATTTCATCCAAGATATAAATAACCTTATTTATCGACCCATAGATTAACGAAATATATTATAGTATATAGTTATTCCCGCTCAATATAAAAGACGAGACCATCAATATATAGAATATCATCATGTTTATTATACATTGAACTTCAACTCATCTAAGATACATTTTTATTAGCCAACGAGTAATAGTTCAAATGGCATAGTCTCCCCATACTCAATTAAGAAGTTGCGGGTTCGAGTTTCCTATCTTTGGTAAAAAAAAAAGATACATTTTTATTATATATATTTGGTTTTGGTTGAAATACATGCATTTCATATTTTTGACCAATTTCTAGAAGCTAAAGATTTCATGAAAGATTCGGACACAATGCGAAATAAAAAAAAATATTTACAACAAATCGTTTTCAGCAACAGTAATATTAATACTATAGGAAGGTTTATGGCTAATCCCCAATTATATATAAATTGATTCTAACATTTGTAAACTTTATGCACCACCAACCTTATTAGTAGTTGACATCGAATTACTTTTTGTAGCAATTGAATAGTCAAGTCTAACCCTTTAATTCTCTGGATTTATAAATAAATATTGAAAAGAAAATATAGTTACTTATTATTTTCTTTGTTCATCACTTTGAATTTGGTAGTTCGATGTCTTGTTGACCAAATCGATGCAACTTTTGATTTTGGGACTTTGATCGAATTATATAGTTTAGCCGTCAAAATTTAACATATACACAAATTTAAAAAGGTTTATCTGCATAAAATTTGAGGATACCGAAACTTATTAGGAAATTTTTGGTTAAAAATGAATCAAATGCCCTATTATCCTTAACTTAAATAACTAAATTTTTTTAAAAGTTTAAATAAGTTTTTACTCCTTATAAAATACATATTTATTTTCCTGTAATATTTTCTATGGTTTTGGTTTTTAATGTTATTAAATGAAAATACGTTCTGTTATAATATAAAGTAATTTTAAATTATTTAATCTAAATTTAAAAATATATTAGCAAATACTATATTAAATACAAATATTCTTATATCATAAGTTTTAACTTGTTCCATAAAATTCCATATGAATAAAGCTTAAAACGAAGCAGATGACTAGAGTAAAGTAATGCATAACCTTCTCAAGAAGGAAAATTTTGCTGTGGCCAATTTGAAAACAAAAAGCAGCATGGAAGTCTCATCAAATCCTCAATTCAAATATAGAACTAAGAGGTTTTATTGATATATTCAAACAATTTTCTGCATAAATTCTTGAAAAACATTCTCTCCTTTGTGCGTAGAGAGGTAATCTACAAGCAACTCCATGGTTGTAGCATTTGCTGCAAAACCTTTGTCTTTCATAATCTGAAAATATTTTATTGACTTCAGAGGCCAGAGCAGCATTTCGTCGTAGTAATCCTTGGATGAAGACATTATACGTGCAGCTATCTGGCAAGCAGCCATGCTCTTCCATATTCATCAGCAACTCTTCAGCATCAATCAGAAGTCCTTCCCTACATAGACCTTGGTTTCAAGCCTTTTGCTGGAAGATAAGAGAAGAGTTCACACGCATCATTCAGTTTTCCAGCACGGCACATCCCATCGAGCACCACATTGTAAATTTCAATATTAAGATCCAAATTATTCTTCTCAATTTCTCGAAATAATGATATTGCATCCGAAGACAAGTGACATTTGAATAGGCCATCCAATATAGTGGCACAGCTCGATAGATTAGGATATTGACCAAATTTGTGCATTGTAAAAAACAATTCTTTAGCAGCTAACGGTTTACCCACTTTGGATAAGAGTATTCCAAGTCACAACATCCAGCTTTAAACCTTTATTGATCATTTCATCCAAGAGATAAATAGCCTTATTAATCCTTTTGATCTTGCACCACCCATGGATTAATGAGGCATAAGTGTTAACGTTTGGTAGGCATCCCTTGTGAACCATCAAATCAAATACTTTCATGGCCTCCTCCATTTGATTTTGGAAACAATAACCAGCAATCATTGAGTGATAGGTGACAACGTTAGGCTCTTCTCCCATTCGAACCATTTGACCAAGTATGGCTCTAGGCTCTAGCACTTGAAATCTTTCCCTCTTTACAAAGAGCATCCATTAAAATAGTAAAAGTATGTGTATCCGGCATAATTCCCTTTTGCTTTCTCTCGCTCAGTAAAGATGCAGCCTCCTGCCATCTGCTGAAAGTACACAGCCCTTGAATCAAGCAATTGTAAGTGATAGTACTGGGTTGTATACCTTTCGTTGTCATTTCGGAGAATAGACTCAGAGCCTCAGATACCAGCCCATCCTTGCAAAGACTATCCACAATTGCGTTATAACCTGCAACATCAACACTTGGTTTGCAGTTTCTTGTTTCCGTCTTCCTTAGAATGGCAATGGCAGCAGGGGTGTTGCCCATCTTGCACAATCCATTTATAATTGTTCCAATCGTGTGGGCGTCGGGTTGATATCCCATGTTATTCATGTGGTCAACAATCCAAATAGCATAATCCACATTGCCTTCAATACAAAGACCATTAACAATGGTGGTAAATGTGACCACATTGGGCTCCAAACCGATTTTGAACATCATCCCCACCCCACCACAGAGAAGGCAAAGGGAGTGTGATTCAAACTGCACAGACAATTGACAACAATATTGAGTGTACAGATATTAGATTTGAGTTCTAAGGAGAAAAAGTGTTTGATTAACGAAATGGCAGCTGTGTAATGCTTCATCTTAACAATAGAGCTAAACAATAAATTAAAGTCCTTCACAGATGGCAAAGGGTTTACGGAAACCATCTTGTGAAAGAGATGCAAAGCAGAATCAAGGTTTTGGAGATTCCTAATAGAATATAGGAGATGGGGTCTGTCTTTGATGGCATCAATATCAGTGGTATAAGAGAGAGTAATGGGAAAAAGGAAGGGGTTGGGATGAGAAAGAGTACCAAATTGAGATTGGTGCCGAAAGAAGCGCAGAGAAGCTGTTGTTGATGAACGCAACATCAATGATGAGTGAGCACAGCAGCTACACTTGCCGCAAGGGTATGAAATTCAATTGAGTCTTGTGAGCATAGCTTGACATCCACCGCTGAGTCCACTTCAATCTTCACATTCAGCTTTACGCTCATCACTCAGTTAAACAATTCACAACCCTAATATGATTTCTTTTGGAAAAATAAAATCCCGTTCAAGAAGGAAACCATAGCTGTAAGTAATTGAGAATATTTGTCAAACTCAGCACCAAGACATATAACAAGTATACATATAGAGCAATACCAAACAATCCAATTCTCAATTCCATGAATCATAAACAAAAGGGTGTCTAAAATATCCACAAAATCAATCAAATTCAGCATTAAAAAATATCAAAAACCAAATTTTGCAGTTAAACAAAATAAAGTAAAGATGGGATTCATACTCAAATTCCCCTTAATCTTAAACCATGTCTCAGCACATACTTTGTGAGCAGCAACAAAATCATCTTTACAAGCACAACCCAATTCAATTGAAACACCAGACTCAGAACTATCACTCTCCAAACCTATGTGACAAATTCTACAATCCCTCTCCACTTTGTGATTAGTATTATTATTAATATTATTAATAATATTAACATTGCCAACTAATAAATGGATATTGAAGCTTTAAACTTTATTTAACAACAAGCTGTAACATGGCTCAAATAACAAATTAACCAATTTAATTAATACACAACTCCAAACACAGCAAGTAATCTGCTTCATACACTCCTCAAAAGCAGTCCCAAATCATTTGCAATAACAGTGAACTATGCTTCATAAACTACTCAAATTATCAAAATCAGAAACATGAAACACACTATTTAGAATCTACAGAGGCATACCAATTTCAAGAAATGCATAATTGGCGCAATTTATCAAGCATGGCAAAGCTAAGTTCTCAAAGAAAAATTTTAATTGAACACAAAAACACAGCACAACGGTCGACAGAGCACAACAGTGAAGAAGACATAAAACAGGCATACCCCACGTGCAACACTTAGTTTCAAAGGATTCAAACCCCATCACCTTCTGCAGATGAATTATCAGAATCATTACCAATGGAGTAATTTACAGTAAAAACAGCAAGATTCACAGATTAATTAACACTTATTCAACAATTATTCAACCCATAACAAGTCCACAGATTAACTAACAACAATTATTCAACAATTATTATTAAAAAAAATACCTAGAAGCTAGAAACCCTAGAACAGAGCAGAGCAGATCCTAAGCAAGAGGGAGACAAGGGCACGACCATAAGATAGTGGAGAATTTAGTTGTATCTTGATCACTGCACTGATGTTCTGTATATGAGGAATTTTGGTCTTGAGACATAAAAGGTATCGAGAGAGGAAAAACTAGTTATTCTTACCTGTCTTTTACTAAAATGTGAAAAAAAAAAAAGGAAAAAGAAAAGCACACTTATTTATCGTGTCTTGATTTTCCAGGTCATTACTCAGAGCTTTCTCACCAGTAACCGAAAGCGGGATTGTTTTAGCTGTAGTACTGGAAAGTTTTTGCTTCTGTTACTGATCTTTGGTGTAGCATATCTTATGCTGACACATACAAGTCCTGGTGACGTAGTTTCTAAGGATCAAACAATAGGAAATAGAAACAGGGAAGGTATCAGTATTACTAATGGTGCTGGTAGATTGAAGAAGTTATGGAGACGGGCTCCAAGGCTTCCTCCTCGGTTACCACCTGATGCTAAAGGGACTAATAATGGTATTGGTCATGCAACTGAAAATCGAGATGCCAGAACAATGTGGATTACCAGGAAACAAAAGGTCAAAGATGCTTTTATTCATGCTTGGTCTGGCTACAAAAAATATGCAATGGGTCACGATGAACTTATGCCACTGAGCCACCATGGAACTGATGGATTAGGGGGATTAGGTGCTACAGTAGTGGATGCTCTTGATACAGCTATGATAATGGGCATTGATGAAGTTGTTGCCGAAGCAGGAACCTGGATTGAAGAAAACCTTTCTGATAGAATTAGCAAAAAGGGCCAAGTAAATTTATTTGAAACCACAATACGGGTTCTGGGTGGCCTATTAAGTGCATACCATCTAAGTGGTGGGGAAAAGGGAATGAACATAACTCATGCAGGACCTAAACCTGCTGTTTATCTAGAAACTGCTAAGAATTTGGCTGACCGTCTGCTATCTGCTTTTACAGCCAGTCCAACAGCAATTCCATTTAGTGATGTTATTTTGCATGACTCTTCAGGCCGTGCAGCTCCTGGTGGATTGAGTAGCACAGCAGAAGTTTCCACTTTACAGCTAGAGTTTAATTATCTCAGTTCTGTATCTGGTGATCAGAAATATAGTTTGGAGGCAATGAAAGTCATGGATCACATAAAGACTCTTCCAAAGACTGAAGGACTAGTTCCCATCTATATTAGGTAAGGAATCTCGTATGATTTAATTGGAGTATTCAGCCATCAGTTTTAACTTGGGGTCATTTTTGATAAATCTTTAAAACTGTCTTGTGCTCAATTAATCGATTGCTTAATCAACTTTTTCACTCACTATCATGCTGATGCTCAGATGCTAGTATGTTGTCCTGCATTTTCTTATTATATTTCTCATATGTAAATGCAGCCCTCATTCTGGTCAATTCAGTGGAGAAAATTACAGATTGGGATCCCGTGGTGACAGTTACTATGAGTACTTACTTAAAGTTTGGCTTCAGAGTGGAGCTAGCAGAGATAGTAATACATCGTATCTATATGATATGTATAAGGAAGCAATGAACGGCGTTAGACATCTTCTTGTTCGGAAAACAATTCCAAATGGATTAGTTTTTATTGGCGAATTGCCGTATGGATTAAATGGTGATTTCAGCCCAAAAATGGATCATCTGGTATGCTGTACCTCCTAATTATGAATCTTGGCATTGCATGAAATCTTTTTAGCAAGTTAGTTGCTTGAAAATTCCATTCAGTAGAAACAGTGCCAATTTGTTGAGTTATTGGGCTAAATGTCGGCCAATGAACCAGCTATTTAGATGACACTGATGAAATATAGATTGACTTCTATTAAATGTTATTGATTTGTAATTGGTGGACTTGAGGTGTCAAATTCATTTCTCCCCCTCTGGAGTTATGATATGCCCATCCTGTGGTACTCTAAGTTATCAAACAAAATTAGACAGTCAATGCCCTTGCACTTTGCCTTTATCTAGCATACACAGTATATTAAATGCCTGCTTCATGCTAAGATATGCTTTTTTGTGTCCTTGGTAAAATTTGTTCCACAAACAACTTAAATTTCTGCCGAGTTTGTTTTATGTACAAGGAACAGTATTTGTTTCAAGTACTTCCGTATAGGCATTCCTGTTTTCACATCTGTCAGATGATGATTTCATAATTGTCGAACGAATTTGAATAAAGAAAAATGAGCCTATGTAGTAGTGTTACATAAGAATTCTAGGAAATTAGATGGTCACAACCGTGATTGGCTGAACTGTGCGATATTGTGATTGGTCCAAGATATTGGCATTTACATTAGCAGTATTACTTAAGAGCCATAAGATAGGTTATTCTATGACTTTAATGCTCTTGAAAATGTCTTTCAGCCAAGCATTTTAACCAGTTGTAAATGAGTGTATGTGTTGACATTGTCCTAATAACGTTTATGTAAATTAATGCAACCAATCCAGGTGTGTTTCTTATCTGGTACTCTTGCACTGGGTGCCACCAAAGGCCTCACAAAAGAACAAGCAATGAAAAACAACATGCTTAACTTTGAAGATCTGGAGAATATGAAGCTTGCAGAAGATCTGGCTAAAACATGCTTTGAGATGTATGCAGTAACTTCTACTGGTCTGGCTCCTGAAATTGCTTACTTTCATACTGAGGTTTGTGAGACTATTGTGGCACTTTGAATTGTTTATTTGGTAAACCGTTCAAAAGTATATTCTGCTCTGCTCCCTGGGGCCGTATATGCATATTATTTGTTTTCTTGCATTATTATATAGCAAGAATGGAGACTTGACATGTAGCATCTGTTTTATATAGGAGTATTCTGAACAAGATCTTGATGGAGGGAATAAGAGCTCAGAATACGTGAATGACATTATAATAAAACCTGCTGATCGTCATAATCTCTTGAGACCTGAGACTGTGGAGTCATTGTTTGTTTTATACCGCATTACTGAAGATCCAAAGTATGATCCCCCTCCTTCTCTTATGTCTAAGGTTGATTTATATTTTCATTTGTTGCGGTAATAATAATTTTCTTAAATATATATTTTGTCTTACAGATACCGCGAATGGGGTTGGCAAATCTTTGAAGCTTTTGAGAAATACACAAAGGTCGATACTGGTGGTTATTGTTCTCTGGATGACGTAACTAGTATTCCTCCGCATAAAAGAGACAAAATGGAGACTTTCTTTCTAGGAGAAACACTCAAGTACTTATACTTGCTTTTTTCGGACAGCTCTCTCATTCCATTGGATAAGTTCGTCTTTAACACGGAGGCACATCCTATACCGATCAAGTTGAAGAGTTAAGTTTTATTTGTCAATAGCATTCATTAGGCAGAGTTTTCAGAAATCCAGACTGCGGCAACGCAAAAGTGAGATGATTCGTTTAAGGTTACCCAGGCATCTCTTTTGGCTGAGCGAGAGCACTTCTGGTTGTAAAGGCATTCATTACTGCGAAATACTGTTTGATTGAATCGTGAAGTACATTGGCAAACACATTACAGGGACAGTCACTTGATTATATGACTTGGTTTTCTTGGACTAGTAACTACCCCTATCTTAAATTATTAAATGAGATTGTAAAGTTTTGTTTCCACCATCATAAACAAAGAGCCTATGTTGTAATTGAATTGTATCATTTTTTCCAATTTGATTATGACATTACATTAGCTTTCCTAAAGGTACAACCTACCATTGCTTGTGCACTGCTAATATCATAATGTCAAATTTTCACTATCACTACAAAGAAAGAAGAGATGATCCCCATCTCTAATGACGTTTGTGTCGTCTATCTCTGCATTCTTTTCATTAATTACTTTTGTAGGTTTCAAGCCTCCAAATTTTTCACCTGCAGTTTTCCAAGTTAATAGTTATAACGTTGTATTGAGAATATTGCATTACTGATTTATGAATGTAACAAAAGAAACTGAAAAGCAGAAGGCAGCTATAATAGGTTGATAATTAAATATACTTACCAGCAATGTTGAGCAGCTCTTCCAATGATTCAGGAAGGATGATCAACTTTCCGTACTGTCCCTGTGGGTTAGTTTTGCACCCGCTTAGCAAGTGGATTGTGACTCTCTTCTTCATGAACCCAGAAGCATCTTTACTTTTGTTCATGGTTGAGTCATTCCTATCAAGGTTAAGTATTTCTGGCTCCACAACCTGTATTCTATATTCTCCTGAAGATTTCATCTCTTTTTCACAAGTCACTATTTGGTCAGAGATGCTCTTGCTTTTGAGCTGTTGCACTGGAACTTTTGGGGTATTTGCATTTGCGTCTCTCTCAAGCAGAATTTCAACCATGTCTTGATCATCTCTTTTGCCATCTTCAGCACTGATTGAATGATGATCATCCTGCAAATTGGCCTCAGAAGCCGTACATGTGCGGGAAAATCTGCCTCTTTTGTTGCCTCCGTGAAGCAGTTTCTGAAGAAACAATCTAGGATCCGCACTCGGATATTCCAAGCCTGGCTCTTGATGCCCCTTTGACCTCTGTCAAGCAATGATTGAACGTTGTAATAGCAGGGAGAGGGATATGCCAAATGCCATAAATGAATTGTAATTACCATGAAGAGGTTATCCGTTATGATCTGTGCATCTCTGGGATTTGCATGCAAAACATTGGTGAGTGATGTTCTGTTGAGTCTTAGAATTTGAGAAAGCTCTGTGGTCCGAACTGTGAAAGGCTGAGGTACATGATATAATGCACCAATCTCACCAAACGTATCTACTGCAAATACTTTCCTAAAGAGCTGAAATGATAACAATTCATGTTCAGTTCTAATTTGATTGGGGGGAAACAAATGAAACACTAATGTTTGAATAGCATGACATACTTGTTCTTGGCCATCCACGTATTGAACAAGATCCTGCAACAATAGAAAAGCCTCAGTAAGCATTCTCTGACATGCGTGCACTCATAGCTTCATCGATTCTTTATGTAACTCACCACTGCCCCTGAAACCAGAACGTACAAGTCTGTAGATGATTCGGTTTGCAGTACCACATCTTCCCTGGGTGGGAAATACTCAGCTTCCATTTCTGAAACCTGTTATTTATTTATTTAAGGAGTTTGTTACTGTTGTGTGACAAAGCTGAAGAAGAAATTATTATTATTATTATTATTATTATTATTATCATATTACCAGTTGGAAAAGGAAGTCATGGGAGACTCCTTTGAAGAGGTAGACCCTTTGCACAACTGGAAAGAACAGATGGTGTGCAATGCTTGAACGAATCGCCCTTGGCAGATCATTCAGTGTTTCTTGCTGCTTCAATGCTTCTGTCTTGAACTTCAAGCATATGTGTGACAACATCTGATCCTGTATCCGTGGTGGAAGATGGTTTCTGGAAGCGAACTCAGTGGCTGCTCTCACTGTATCTCTCTGTGCCATTCAAACCAGAATTGATTGACTAGAACTGAATGAAAAGAAGAAGAAGAAGATTAGTGGAGAAGAGAAGCATACGAAGTTTCTGGTGCGGCTGGTCCAGTGAACAACTAGGTTGGTCATGTTTCCAATGATGTATGATGTTAAACCCAAGTTGAAGAGCATGTAGAAGATATCAAACAGCATCTCTCTGGTGTTCTCTGCATGCAAATCTCCATAGCCGGTGGTTGTAAGAGTGACAATGGACCAGTACATTGCAGTCACATATCTGTCCCAGAGGCTTTCTTCTTTGAAATCCGGGTACGTGGCGCCAATCCAGGTTCTCTTTGAATCCGGGTACTTATCTGCAATCAGATAGTTGAAGCAGCCGGCACAATGTACTGCGAACAATGTTACCTGAAACAGTGTGAAATGAATTGAGTTTGTTGAAGTGAAAGAAGGTAGAGATGAAGGATGGATGAATGGCTTACAGCAATAAGCTTTGTGCACCTTGTCCAGAAGTAGTTGAAGCGAATGTCCTTTTCGAGTCTGAAAGCAAAAAAGAATGAGGTGGAAGGAAGTATGAGGTGCAAGTAGAAGTAGTTGGTGTGGTAGAGACTAGAGAGGTGAACCTGGCAAAAAGAGAGCTGACTCGTCTGAGCCTCCATAATCGAAGCATGTTAAGGACTTTGAAACCAATCTCACTGCTGTGGTTTGTGAAGAGGAGGGTGATTGGCTGGAATGGTGCTGTGGAGCATACATCAAAGGCAAACCAGGTAGATATGTACCTGATTGCAATTTTCTTTGGATCATCAACCAGAAGATATGAGTGGCTGTCTAAGTAGGCCACGAAGAATGTGAGGACGATGTCAACTGCGAAGAAGCCATTCACTATGTTATCTATGATGAATAGCGTGTCTTGCTTGTAAGTCAGAAACGCGAACTCAAAGGGACAAATCCAGGCTGAGTAAACCACTAGAACAACCAGTAACATCTCCCAAGCCCTGCCATAATACATACATAACAACATACATCAAGCTAAGCTTTACTCTCGAATTGGATTGGATTGGATTGGAATGGAAGACATAAGGTACTGGAACAGGTACCTATAACGTGGGTCGAAAGGCGAAACTATGTATTTTCGAAGGCGAGTTTCCTGGTTTATTCTTGCTCCAAGAGATGGTAAGAGGTCATTGTTCAAGAAGCTGCTGTGTGAGAAACTTGGCATTTGGAATTCATCCATCCAGAACCTCTGGAAGAAGTTCTTGGCACAGGAAAGCGACATGTTTGTCAAGCAATTGATTGAGTCTTGAATGAAACCTTTTGGTTATATGCCCACATATTTATACTGACCCTGCCCTTTGTTGACTCTATGACTTATGATAATGCAAAGCAAACAAGGTAAAAACGTTGTAGCAAGTGGCAGACAAAGAGGGTTTTCTACAAATTTAAAGAAGCTGCAAATGATGTTTCTAGCTGCATATGAAATAGTAACATGTGTAGTGATTAGTGAAGCACGGGATATTGCAAATGGTTACTGTAAAGTTTGGATTTGAAGAGGGTGTTTGACACCTGGACCAATAAACATTCAAGTGATATGTTATCTATAAGCCACCTTGTAATGCAGTGGTTAGTTATTAAGTCAGTTGTTGTTAGTTGTTCTTCTCATCCAATAAATGAGCATGTGAAAGACATAGTCTGATATGTGAGTAGTAGTATAAATACAATGGTCCCGTGCGTATGAGTATCTTACAAGAATCTTTTCCAAGAGATAATGGATGCAAGAACTGAACCCCACTTGCTTTGGGGGGATACCATACAAAACAGAATTTTTTTTCCTTTCTTATAAAGCTCAAAATCCTGCACTGCATCTAATTTCCTCCACAATTACCAACTAATTTAAATAATAAAAGATGCTCATTGCAATCTTTGTTACTCACAAAACTATATAGTATATCATATGATTTTTCTTACCTCTATACTCTGTGGTCCATGTTCCAAGTTTCCTCCGCTAGCCTCAAGCTCAGGGCTCAGAGCAACACTTATTTGTCACTTAATTGTAGCAAATCACAAATCTTAGAACTTGTCTGGGTGAGCTTCTAAGAAAAGATCTTTTTTTGAGATATCTTTTTTTAAAAAATCTTATAGAAAAGTAAAGGTAATTTTATGTTTGGGTATCTCATGTAAAAAGATCTTTTTATGATCTTGTTTAAGTGAGCTTCTGAGAAAATATCTTTTTTCAAGTTATCTTTTTTTAAAAGATCTTATGGAAAAGTAAAAGTAATTTTATGTTCGGGTATTTCATGCAAAAAAATCTTTTTATTTATCAATTATGTTTTGGTATAACAATATAAAAATGCTTTTTTATTTATTTATTACATGAAAAATATTTTTTCTTTTTTTAAGAAAAAAAGATCTTTTAGAAAAAGATGTAAATTATATCTTCTCAAAAAAGATGTTTTTTTTTTCTAGTATTTTTACTTGTACTACTAGAAATTTATCAAACGCTAAAAAATAAAATAAAAAAAAAGATTTTTTTTATCAAAATAATGTTAAATTGATTTTTTTTTTGACATAATTTTTTTTTACCAAAGATAGGAGACTTGAACCCGCAATATTTTAATTGAATATGAGGAGATTATGCCATTTGAGTTATAACTCATTGGCTATTATCCGACATAATTTTAATTTCAATAAAGAGTTAAATTTAATAGAATATTAAAATGCATATTTTCTTTCTTTGGAAAAATTAGGTGGTAGTGGGGACCTTTTTCTTTTTGTCCTTGTTATTAATAATATCATAAGACAGAGTCGACAGTAAAAGAAGTAGTAGCATCGTAGTAGTGTCAATAATCATGCAACACCATTAATAATATATGGAAATGAAGTTTATGGATCAAAGTTTATAATTAAGAGGTGAGGTTAGTAGAAACATGAAACATGCAAGTTGAGGGTTGTCCATGGTAGCAGCAATAAGTTGCAAGAGTTGCCCCACTACCTATCGTGGAATGCATGGTATCCAGATAGATAGATAGATGAAGAACACACAGTTACAATTGTCCATGATCATCACGTGCTCACTGCTTTCATCTTCTTGAATAATTCATCAGATTAATTACCAAATTCTTGCAATTCATTTTGTGGTTAATAAGGAAAACCGTGGGGAACTCTTGATCATGGTTTGTTTCTAGTTTGGTAAGGACGTAGGGTTACCCTAATCATGATTCTCGTGAATATCACAACATTATGCAAAAGATAAAGTATTCAAAGGATGTTAACATTACACGGACTAATAAAATATTATTATTAGGGTTTTCTTAAAAATTCTTATAATAATTAGGCAGTGAAATATATCACCTGCCAACCCTTGGGTAATGTTGTATTTTTTTTAGGAAAAATATAGGTAACTAACAACATTTTTGAATAATGTATGAATAATGTGAATTAATAGGGTTAAGAGAGTAAATTAATCTTAAATTTAATTAGTAGCATTAAATTAGGGTGTAGTATATTTTTATTTGATTGGTGGTTGTTCATGTTGTTCAAGATGGTCATTGTTTACTAAGCACTCCAAGAAAAAGTGTAGGAAAATAATGAGAATACTAAACAATGTGAACAATAGATATATTAGATGTTCAATTTAATAGGTATGCAGATGATTATGTTAATTAATTATTCTTAAGTGGATAGTTATTTTTTTTATTTGATTTACTCATGCACAGTTAACAATGGCTGCAATTTACTAAGTGTGTAGATAATTATCTTAATGTTAAAATTTAAAAAATAATTTGAGAGTGGAGTATTTTCTTACTTTGTTGGGTCAATTTTAATATTCATTGTTCACATTATTTAAAAAAATTATTGTCTACCTAATAAAACCGTTTTTTTTTTTCGAAGTTTGTGGTTCAATTAGCTTATTATTCATCAAAAGTTGCCAACATTTAAAGCAAAAACCAAAAAGTGTAATGGGGCACGTGAATTTTGTGAAAATAAAAATGAAATAGAAGATCACAACTCATTAAGTTTCTGGTTGTTGGGTTGGTTGTGTTTTTTTAATCAAGTCAAACCCATTTTGTAATCAATTTCATGAACGAATATTCAAGGCTTCCCAAGAAACTTGCTTTTGGAAAAGTAAGAGAAATATCTGACTGTTTTATCGTTAAATAACTATTAAGAAACAATAATACCAAAAAGAAGATATAATTAAAGGCAAAAATTGCCACAAGACTAATGGAGTAATGGACTGTTTTCTCAAAGAAATGAAGATGGACTAATGCGTAGAAATTACTTTAATTTGTTCCTATATAAGAAAAGAAGCAGTAAGGTCAATAAGTTATAGCTCAAATGGCATAGTCTTCTCATATTCAATTAAGAGATTGTGAATTTGAGTCTCATATCTTTAGTTTAAAAAAAAAAAAAAGAGTAAGCGCATAGGATCCAAATCCAATCCTTAATAAGCATTTGCCTTTGGTATCAATTGGGGCTCACTTACGTTGGTTCTTGAAAGTTGAAATGACACATAATTAGCATTTGCATATGGTATCAAATGGGGCTCACTATCAATGCAATTCGCCACGACCTCCCATTTCATATTTCAGTATATGATGCACTTCATTTGCTTAAAAAGGAATCCCGTTCCAGTTGAATGATTTTTTGATAGTTAAGTTCCATTATAATATAAGGTCCTATTTTAATATCACAGATAATATATAAGGCAGAGGTTATGTTCTTTTCACATAACATGCAAGTATGTAAAAGAATTAATTTATTAATTTTTTATTATTTGTTTTCCTATTTTTATTTATGTTAAATATTATTATATATAAAAATTTAATACTATAATTATATAACAATTAAAGTTTTTTATAAGAGATAATCTT
>NC_029794.2:1610575-1612724 GCF_000816755.2 Arachis ipaensis | reverse complement strand
ATGATACATGAACTAACTTTAATATAATATTAATTAAAATCTGATGAATAAGATATTGATAGTTTTTTTTTTATTTTTAAATTTTATCAAATACAAATTGAATCCGTACAAAGTACAAACAATTTTCACTCACTAATAATAAACCATTCCGTTACGTTACCAACAGTATTTCTGTTAACTTCTACTAACTCTTGTTTATAACTGTATTTAATGGAAGTGTCTTTGTGAATGTGTCTAATAAAGGGTGTGTTTGGGGTTCACGTTGGAGAAGAGAGAAGCCCGTTTGAGTGTCTTGAACGTCCCACTTTTATGTTTGGCAATTTGTTAGAACTCTAAACCTAGAAGTGCTTTCACCTCTGAACGTACGTTCACGTGAAGCTAAAATTTCTTGCTTCTGCGTTCACATTGAGAAAGTTGATTATCGTTGGAGGAATTAAAGTGAAAAATTTATTCCTTTTCTACCAATCCTACCCTCCATTCTCTTCTATAAAAATGATGCAAGTAACCATAACTTTCACAGTAGTTCTTCGTTCATTTGTTGTGTATGTTCTTTGTTCTGAATATTTTTTTTCTATCAAAATTTTTCAGATCTTTTTCAATCACTGTCAAGGAAATATCTAAAGTAAAATGATAGGATAATATAAAAAATTATTTAAATTGATGTCTCTTTTAGTAATTTTTTCTCTAAAAGTGATTTTGAGTAGCAAAATCCAAACAACATTTATTTTATTATAATCAATTTTAATATAAAGATTGCCAAACATAAATCACGTTAACACAAACTTACTTTTCATCAAAATCAAGTTTGCAAAATCAATTCTATGCAAACTCTCGTTTACAAACTGTAATCCAAACACACACAAAAATGTCTTTTTTATAACTGTCTCTAATAGAAATGTTTTTATAGATATATTTTCTAGATGTGTCTTTTTATACATGTGTTTAAAATATAATAATTAATTATTATTGGCAATAAGTTCGTAGATAATCTATTGGTACCTTATACTTTTCCAATAACAAATTAAGCAAACAATTACAATGAAATAATTAAGAAGAAGATAGAAACAAAGCTAGGAAGAAAAAAAGAATATTTGTCCTATAACGATTAGAAGACCTCTCTGGCTAGCAAACTACAAAAAAAAAAAAAAAAGAAAAAAAAAAGAGTAGTTTATGGTCCTGCAAATTGAAAGTAAGATGCTCATCATCAAAGTGGTCCTTATGCTTGCTATCTATGGTTCAGTAATAATTCTAAGTAATTAGCGATACCAAATTACAGGTTTCATTCCCAGCAAAACTATGACTAAACCCAAACTGGAGGATTTTGGATTTTAGGCCTTATTTCCAACGCCAGATGATGAATACGAGTTTTGTGGGCATTACCCGAAAATAATTAAAAAAAAAGGGTTAAAATAAAGTTTCGCGTATGTATATTTCGTATATTATTGTTCATATAATAGTAAACTTGTCCTTCACTGCATACTTGGGAACCTTACATGAAATTAAATAATCTTGCATGCATGCATGTAACTTTACTCCAATTTTATATTCAGGCGTTTTTTTTTTTTCGTTTCAATATCTTTCTTTATTATATATGAACTTGTTAGTTAAATTAAGTTGATCGAGTAACTAACTCATTCGTTGGTATTAAGTATTGAAATAGATTTTAATTTTATTTTGTGTATGTAATAAATCGGCAATCATTACAATAAAAAACAGTATAAAGTGAAAATTCAGTGTAGTCGACTTCACGTGAAATTGATAGCTGAGAGCCGTTAGATGAAAATTTAGTAAAATCAGTTAAATCATCTAATAGCTCTCAGTTATCAACTTCACGTAAAGTCGACTGTATGCATCTGAATTTTGTAATGCATGATTTTAAACCGTTACAAAACAATTACGAGCATTATGAAAACCACCATCTTTTAAGATGCAAAGAAATATATTTACAGTGGTTTCAGCAACTGCTGATATAAGTGTCACTATTTTTTTATTGTTTTTCTTTAAACTAACAAAATGGCCGTAATTTTATTGTGATTTTTCTTTTTAAAAATTGTGGCAATTACCATCCGTCACAATTTTATACAAGGAATTAAAAAAATAAAATAAACTATGATTTGGTATACAAATATATTAAACTATAAAATATCAT
>NC_029794.2:1607087-1610400 GCF_000816755.2 Arachis ipaensis | reverse complement strand
GGGATCAAGACTCTTTAATTAAAGTGAGGAGGTTGATAAAATAATAACGTGAGAAGTTAATCATTTTTAAATTAAAATAATAGACACACATTTTATAAAAAGTATAAAATTAATGATAATTAACTATTTATTTTAAATAGCTAATAAATTATAACTCAATAACATAATCTTTTTATACTACTTATCTAGACATTACGAGTTCGTTTTCATACTCTTATTCCAATGGTGGTGGCTCCTTCACACATACACATGGCACTCAGATGAGGGATTGAATTAGCATAGTTGTGTAATTTGCAAATAAAGTAGCTCATGTGGGTGCACATGATAAGTTCCATTGATGCACGGCTTTTGGTTCTCCACATAGCCCTACCTGCAGTGTTATGTGTATGTTATGTTTAGAGTAATAAGATTTTTAATTAGAACAAGAGAACATGCATGCAAGCAAGCATTACTTTCAAGGGCAACTCTTTAATTTTTGCTAATTATATCGACTTTGTTGAACCCTGAAGGATATATACTCTTTTTTCGTCTTTTTTTGTCGAGAAGAGTTCGTAAGAAGAAAAAGGTAGAGAAAAATGTTCACGAAGATCGGGAGCTTCGATTCAGATATTCACAAACCATTTCGAAGCATTGGATGGCAGTCCAGCTGTTTGGATACAGTTGCGACGGAGTAACGTTACAACGATTTAGCAAACTCATGACAAAGGGAGAAAATGGTAAGCGAACTCCCAAGGTCATGAACATGGGTTTATAAACTCACAACCAGTCAACAACTCGCAGAACTGTCAGATTCTTTTGGCAAACACGTTCTCAATCAGTAGGAACATACACTTGGTACAATGCTTCCTCGGGGCCACCTCCACACAAGAGCCCAGCCTGGCGCAGATCCTGGAGGCTCTCCTTTGTGACTTTGGAGGGGGTGTCCTTCACATCGGAAGTAACCCAGGCATAATGGTCAATGAAATCAGCTAGCGGCCGCTGAGCCAGGTTCGGAAGTACGGGGCGCTCAGCCATACCTACAGCGGGGACACCACTTAGTCAGAACAGGAGGTCGGGAACCCTTAAAGCAGTAAAAACAAGCTGCAATTAAAACCACCTCGCGGACACCCTTACACTAACCCAGAACTTAAGACAAACCCAGAAAAAGTCTAGTGGTGCCCCCTCTAAAGGAAGAAGCAGCAAAAAGCAAAAAAACCCAGGCATGCGCAAAAACGCACGAAAACACCAAGGGAAACCAAAAAGCAAGAAAAACTGTAAATAACGTACCAGGAAAATGCAGAATCTGTAAAAGTTGAAGGAGGAATCCAAAAGAACTAAAGCAGCAGCAAGAGCAGGGAGAAGAATAGAAGCAACAGCAGTACGAGAAGATAGAGGAAGAAGAAGAGAAGAATAGAGTTATGAGGGAGTTGAAAGATAAAAAGAGGGCAAAAGGCATAACCGCCGAGGAGGAGTGCCAAAAGGTAGGGGCACATTCGTCATTTCGCGCGAATTTCAAATTATGAAATGATGGGCATTTAATGCTCAGCACAGAAGCCAAGGAGGCAGCGCCCAGGAAAAAGCGAGATGACCACACGTGGGGAACACGAACGGCATCAGCGAGCTTCCGAGAAGAGTGATACGTCCCGACTTGGCGAGTAAGTCAAACGCGCCCAGCCACGAGCTTCAAACCTCAAGACTGGCGCGTTAGGGGCACTGTTACGGACTCACGCGGTCCAGCCCAACGACCCGGCGGGTCGGGAACGCCGCCCCGATCCCACAGTATATAAGGGGAGAAGTCAGCTCTCCCCCCGAGGTACACATCATCTTACCTAATTTGGCTATCATCTCGTATAGACACTGACTTGATCGTCGGAGTCAGGGATGGATCTATATATTGTGTAGTGGGGGCGACAATTTGAAAATTTTTTAAGTAGTATATGATAATAATATTTATTTGCCCCTATTAAATTATTGAATTTGACCCTACAATAATTTTTTACTCAACTTTTGGTACTTAATAGTCAGTTTAAGAATTTCATATTAGATGTTTATTAGAATAATTAATTCTCAATTTAAATAAGATTGGTGTTCTTTCTCACTATCAAAACTTTCTGGATCCTTCACTGGTTGAAATGTCCTTGCAGGTGGCCACCCTCCTCGCCTGCTCTACCTCTGATGTCGCCAATCTTCAGCTCACGTCATAAAACCTACACCAAGTCACTCCAGGATCTTGCCCTCTCATCCTTTCACCATCATCCGATCCGTCGAGTATCCGAGATCTCCAAGTAACGAACATATTAACGAACATATTGCCTTCACTGATACAAGCATTATGTATGTGGCTCAATGCTGTACATACTTTTTCTTTCCATATATACAATTTATTATTCTCTACTTCTTTAAACCGTTGAAGGAATACAAATTATTTAGAGTTTATCAACAAGCTAAGGAAGTTTACAAATACTAGAGCACGCTATATATATGATGCATGATATTTTTAAATAATTAAATAAAATTGTTATGTGCAGAAAAAGGGGAGATATTCCCTTTGTGAAAGCAGAGGCATTAATCAATATTCAATAATAATGGGACCAATGAATTGCATTGCCGTCGAGAATGGGAGATGCTGGATGCCTTCTTATTTTCTTGTGGCTCATGAACTTCCATTTACCACTTTCTTCTTCCTTTCACCTTACTATATTATGCTTCTCTTTCCGTCCTCTGTCATCTCAACTACATACTTTCTTTTTTTTGTTCTATCAACTTGTGCTTTGCATGCTAATTAACCACTTGTCCTTTGAATGAAATTAATATCCTATCCACACACTACAATATTTTGGGATTATGGTCACCGTGTTTTTAGTCACGGTAAAAAATTGTCACTATAAAAGATTTATGGTCACAGTTTTTTACTGTAATAAAAAAAAGTTATGATCACAGTATTTTAAAAAAAGGTGACCATAAAATACCTATAGTCACAATTTTTAAAAAAAATTGGCCTAAAAGAATCTATGGCCATTCTTAAATAATCAAAATTTTAATATTTATTAAAGAAGTACTTTACTAAAATTTAAAAATGAAAATATCAACCTAAGATCAATCAAATATAGTGTTTTAGATATAAGATATAAGAAAGTATTTTCTTGTCCTATGGAGTACATATCTATCACTTTATTATAATGTGATATTGAAGAATATTTAATTACTCACTTTTTCTTCTTTTAGAATAGATTCCCTTATTTTCTTTTTTCAACTGTTTTTAATTATGATATTTTATTAGATAATATTTTCTCTCACATTCTTTTAATATTATTTTAAAAAATATTATAAAAAT